>NC_068443.1:20034306-20271342 GCF_023373465.1 Oncorhynchus keta | reverse complement strand
TCAGGTATTACTTCGTTCGGTTACATATGTATCAGTTCAGACCACCTATCTCTCTCTCTTGTCATTTCAGTCCTCTCTCTCTCTCTCTCTCTATATATGCGTAGTTGGTCTCTCCTCTCTCTCTCTCATCGTTCAGTCTCTCTCTCCATGGTTTAGTCTCTCTCTCTCTCTTATCCACATTCCGTCTCTCTCTCTCTCTCTCTCTGTCGTTCCGTCTCTCTCTCTCCTCTCTCTCTGTTGTTTTCAGAGTCTCTCTCTCTCTCTCTCTGTCAGTTAAATCCTATACTCTCTCTCTGTGGTTCAATTCTCTCTGTCTCTCTATCGTTCAATTCTATATATATATAAATGGTTCCGTCTCTCTCTCTCTCTCTCTCTCCTCTCTGTGGTTCAGTCTCTCTATACTCTCTATCAGTTCGATCTCTCTCTCTCTCTTCTCTCTCTGTGGTTTCATTCTCTCTCTCTCTCTCTCTGTACAGTTTTCAAGTCTCTCTCTCTCTCTCTATAGTTCGTCTCTCTCTCTCTGTGGTTCCGTCTCTCCTCTCTGTCTGGTTCCGTCTCTCACTCTCTCTGTCGTTCCGTCCTCTCTCTCTCTCTCTCTCTCTGTCGTTTTCGGTCTCTCTGTCTCCACCTCTCCTCTCTCTCTAATAGTTTTTGTCTCTCTCTCTCTCTCTCTATCTGTGGTTCTTCTCTCTCTCTCTCGTTTCAGTCTCTCTCTCCTCTCTCTCCTGTGGTTCAGTCTCTCTCCTCTCTCTCTCTGCGTTCGAATCTCTCTCTTTTTCATGGTTCAGTCTCTCTCTCTCTCTCTGTGGATTTTCTGTCTCTCTCTCTTCTCTACCAGGTTCAAGTATATATACTCTCTCTCTCTGGTTAGTCTCTCTCTCACATATATATCTGTGGTTCCGTCTCTCTCTCTCTCTGTAGTTCAGATCTCTCTCTCTCTCTCTCCCCCTCTCTCTCTCTCTCTCTCTCTGTGGTTCAGGTCTCTATATATACCTATATACTCTGTCTGTTGATTCAATCTCTCTCTCTCCTGTAACTCTCTCTGTCCGTTCAGGTCTGTCTCCACAATGGACAAGTCTATATATATGTATGCTGTGGTTTCCAGTCCTCTCTCTCTCTCTCTCTCTGTGGTTCAGTCTCTCTCTCTATATATGTATGCGTTCAAGTCTCTCTTCTCTCACCAATGGTTCAGTCACCTCTCTCTCTCTCTCTCTGTGGGTTTCTCTCTCTATAATTGTTTGATATATACTCTCTCTCTCTGTTTGTCTCTCTCTCTCTTTCTCTCTGTGGTTTGTCTCTCTCTCTTGTAATGGTCTAAGATCTCTGTCTCTCTCTCTCTCTCTTGTGGTTTAAGGTCCTACCTTCTACTCTCTTTTATGGTTTCAGTCTCTCTCTATCTCTCTCTGTCGTTCAGAGTCTCTCTCTCTCTCTCTCTGTCTTGTTCCTCTCTCTCTCTCTCTGGTTCAATCTCTCTCTTTCCTCTCTCTTCTCTCTCCTCTCTTTCTCTTTTTCTCTCTCTCTCTCTCTCTCTGGTTCAGATCTCTCCTATAGTTCAGTCATGTCCTGTCATCTGTCTAAATAAACTCTAAATGCTGCTCTTATCTAGTTCATTATGGGTTCTGCTGTGGTTTCAGCATCTGTGTCCATCTGTCTGTGTTCTACATCTGCTGTCTGTCCTTCCTGCGTTCTGCACTCTGTCTGTCTGCCGTTTCTGTCTGTCTGTCTGTAGTTTTCTGTCTCTACATGTCTGTCGTTCTGTCTGTCGTTTTCTGTGGTTCTTGTGGTTCTTGTGGTTTCTCATGGACCCAGAATAGCCTCTGTCGTTTCCGTCTCTCCTGTGCGTTCCGTCTCTCTGTGGTTCCGTCTCCTCTCTCTATCTCTCTGTCTGTTTGGTCTCTCTCTCTCTGTCGTTTGACTCTCTCTCTCTCTCTCTCTCTCTGTTGTTTGTCTGTCTCTCTCTCTTATGCTGGTTTTGTCTCTCTCTCTCTCTCTGTCTTACGTTTTGTCTCTCTCTCTCTCTCTGTGCGTTTGTGTCTCCTCTCTCTGTCGTTTTGTCTCTCTCTCTCTCTCTGTGTTTGTGTCTCTCTCTCTCTGTCATTTTTGTCTCTCTCTCTCTCTGTCGTTCCGTCTCTCTCTCTCTCTCTCTGTGTTTGTGTCTATATATATATGTAAATATATGCAGTGGTTCATTATATACCTATATATATGGTTCAGTCTCTCTCTCTCTCTCTCTCTCTCTCTTATGCTCTGTCGTTTCAGTCTTCTATATCTCTCTCTCTCTCTCTGTAGTTTCTAGTCTCTCTCTCTCTCTCTACCTGGTTTCCAATTCTCTCTCTCTCTCTCTCTCTCTCTCTCTCTGCTCTGTCATTCTAGTCTCTATATATATGTCTCTCTCTCTGTGCACCAATTCTTCTCTCTCTCTCTGTGGTTCTAGTTATATATATATATACTCTGTGGTTCTGTCTCTCTCTGCTCTCTCTCATGGACAGATGCTCCTCTCTCTCTCTCTCTCTGTGGTTTTCCGTCTCTCTCTCTCTCATGGTTCAGGTCTCTCCTATCTTTCTCTGTCCAGTTCCGTCTCTCTCTCTCTTTCTCTCTCTCTCTCTCTCTCGTTCAGTCTCTCTCTCTCTCATGTAGTTTCATTCTCTCTCCTCTCTCTCTCTCTCTGTGCGTTCAGTCTCTCTCTCTGTGTTTTCCCCATCTCTCTCTATCTCTGTCGTTTTGTCTCTCTCTCTGTCGTTTCCGTCTCTCTCTCTCTCTCTCTGTGCGTTTCGTCTCTCTCTCTCTGTCGTTCAAGTCTCTCTCTCTCTCTCTCTAATAAGTTCCGTCTCTCTCTCTCTGTCGTTCCCCCCCCTCCATTAAATATACCTATATATATATCTGTACGGTCCCCCATATATATATATCTGTGCGTTTTGTCAATATATATATATACATATATGTGGTCTTGTCTCTCATACATCCTGATAGTGGTTCGATGTCATAACCTCTCAATCTGTCTCGTCTCTCTCTTATCGCAATGGTCCTGATCTCTCTCTCTCTCTCTCTGTGGTTTGATATATACTCTATATCTCTCTGTGGGTTTTGTCATCTATACATACATATCTGATGTTTTGATCTCTACTACATATATATGCGCGATGTTGTCTGCTGTATATATGTAAATGTGGTTTTGATGCCTCTACTCTCTCTCTGCTGTGGTTTTGATATCTCTCTCTCTCTCCCTCTATGGTTTTGATGTCTATATATACTCTCTCTATGGTTTTGTCTCTCTCTCTGTGATGGTTTTGATAATCTACTCTGCTGTTTCGATATATCTATATATATATGTGGACATCTGATGGTATATCATATTATGTGGTTCTGATATCTATATATCTCTCTACTGTATATGGTTTTGATATCTCTATATATATATATATATATATCGTGATTATATATATATCTATAGATGGTTGATCATATATATATACGTGATGTCTGTGTATATATGTATATGTCGTGGTTATTATATATATACTCTCTCTCTCTCTATCTCAATCGTTCTGTCTATATATATATATTATATGAGTTTGTATATATGTCTATATCTGTCTCTATGTATATATATATATGTATATGTTATATCTGTTATATACTACTGATTATGTCTCTTCTCTCTCTCTATCGTTCTGTCTCTCTCTCTCTCTGTGGTTTGTATCTCTCTCTCTCTCTGTCGTTTGATCCTCTCTCTCTCTCTCTCTCTCTGGACGTATTTATTACTATCTCTCTCTCTCTGTGCTCTTTGTCTCGATATCTGTAGTTATATATATATATATATATATCTCTCTATGGTTTGTCTCTCTCTCTCTCTCGTCAGTTTGTCTCTCTCTCTCTATCATATTTGTCTCTCTCTCTCTCTCGGTTTCTCTATTATGTCATCTCTCTCTGTGGTTTTGTCTACTCTCTCTGCATCTACTACTCTACTCTCTGTCGTTTGTCTCAGTCTCTCTCTCTGTGGTTTGTCTCTCTCTCTCTCTCTCTTTCTGTACTCTCTCTCTCTCTCTGTCAGTTTCTCTCTCTCTCTCTCTCTCTGTCGTTTGTCTCTCTCTCTCTCTGGTTCTCTCTCTCTCTCTGTCGTTTGTCTCTCTCTCTCTCTGTCGTTTTGTCATGCTCATCTCTCTCTCTGTCTTTGGTTTAGTGATCTCTCCTCTCTCTCTCTGTCGTTTTGTCTCTCTCTCTCTCTGTCATTTTGTCACTCTCTCTCTCTCTGACGTGTCTGTCTCTCTATACTGTCGTTTTGCTTCTCTCTCTCTCTCTGTCATCTGTCTCTCTCTCTCTGTCTGTGCGTTTTAGTCTCTCTCTCTCTCTCTCTCTCTCTGTCAGTTTCTGTCTCTCTCTCTCTCTGTCGTCTTGTGTCTCTCTCTCTCTCTGTCGTTTTGATATATCTCTCTCTCTCTCTGTCTGGTTTGTGTCTCTTCTCTCCATATTGTTTTTGTATGCTAGACATATATATACTCTCTCTCTGTGAACAGATGCTGTCTCCTCTGTGGTATCGTCTCTCTCTTCTCTCTCTAATGCGTTCCGTCTCTACATACTCTCTCTCTCTCTCGTCTAGTCAGTATTTGTGTCTCTCTCTGGACTCTCTCTCTCTACTCTCTCTCTCTCTCTGTGGTTTCTCTCTGTCTCATCTCTCTGTGGTTCGTCTCTCTCTCTATCACCTGGTGTATTAGTCTCTCTCTCTCGTTCATGTCTCTCTGCTCTCTATGGTTTGAGATACTCTCTCTCTGGGTCTATTAGTACTGTCTCTCTGCTGTCTCTCTCTGTCGTTTTTGTCTGGACATTACTCTCTCTCTCGTCTGGCTGTCTGCGCTGGAACATATACTCTCTCTCTGTGGAAGTCTTTGATATATATCTGCGGTCTGAACATGTCTCTCGATAGTCTCATCTCTCTCTCGGTTATGTCTTGATATGGTCTCTCTCTCTACGTCTCATTCTGGGTTCTGTCTCTCTCTCTCTGGCTCTATTCTCTCTCTCTCATGGTTTGTCTCTCTCTCTCTCTCATATGACATGGGTGTCTGTCTCTCCTGGTATATGATATATATATGCCTCATATCTAAGTGGTTTTCTATATATATCTCTCTCTAGTTTGTCTGTCTCTCTCTCTGGGTCGTGCTCTCTCTCTCTCTGTCTCTGGACGTTATTCTGTCTCTCTCTCTACTCTCTCTCCTGACCGTTTTGTCTCCTCTGTGGTTTTGTCTCTCTCTCTCTCTATCGTTCTGTCTCTCTCTCTCTCTGGGACGTTCTCTCTCTCTCTCTCTCTCTGTGGTCTGTCTCTCTCTCTCTCTCTCTATGGTTATTTCTCTCCTCTCTCTCTGTCGGCATTCTCTCTCTCTCTCCTCTCTAGACTTTGTCTCTCTTCTCTCTCTCTCTGTCATTATGTCTCTCTCTATATCGAATTGTCTCTCTCTCTCTCTCTCTCCAGGTTTTGTCTCTCTCTATCTGTGGTTTGTCTCTCTCTCTATATATATGTATATAGTTTTTGTGTTCTCTCTCTCTAAACCTTTTGTCTCTCTCTCTCTCTCTCTGTCTCTCTCTCTCTCTCTCTACCTCTCTCTATCTCTTTTGTCTCTCTCTCTCTCTCTCTCTCTCTCTCTCTCTCTCTCTCTGTCTCTCTCTCTATATATATATATAATAAAATCTCTCTCTCTCCTGTCTTTACAATATATATATATAAATATGCAATCGTTTGATCTCACCTCACTCTCTCGTCTTTGTCTCTCTCTCTCCCTATCCATCTCTTTTCATATATCCTCTCTCTCTGGTTTGGTTCTGTCTCTTATCTCTATATGTCTGTCTCTCTCTTATATATACGTATGTACATGGTTTTTGATGCTATCTCTCTATCTGGCTCATCATACATATATATATGGTTTGATATATATATATCTAGAACTCTCATCTCTCCATAGTCTCGTCATCTGTCTCTCTCTCTCTCTGTGGTTTTGTCTCATATATATATATATATGGTTTTTGTCTCTCTCTCTCTCTCTATATATTAGGTTTGTCTCTCTCTCGTCACCTCTCTGCTCTCTCTCTGTCTCGTTTTGTGTCTCCTCTCTCTCCTCCTGGTTTTATGTCTCTCTATATCTGTCGTTATGTGTCTCTCTCTCTCTCTCTGTCTGTTTTATCTCTCTCTCATCAGTTTTGTCTCTCTCTCTCTCTCTGGCTCGTCTCTCTCGTGCGTAACTCCGTCTCTCTCCGTCGTTTGTCATCCATCATCTCATCTCTCTCTCTCTAGCTCTGGACTAGATATATATATATGTCTCTCTCTCATCTGTCGTTTTGTAATGTCTCTCTCTCTGTCTATCTCTCTGTGGTTTGTAGTCTCATCAATCTCTCTCTCTCCTCTATCGTTTTGATCTATCTAATATCTGTCGTCCATCTCTTTGCGTTCATGACTATATCTCTCTCTCTTTCGTCTCTCTACTATCTCTCTCCTCTTCATTATCTCTCTCTCTACTATATATACGGCTTTGTATATATCAGTTTATCTCTCTCTCTCCCTCTCTCCGTTTTGCCCATATACTCTCTCATATACACATTAATATATCTCATGTATGCCAACAACAACAATTGTACATATGTAATCTCTCTGATGGTTTGTCCTCTCTCTCTCTCATATCTGTCGTTTTGATATATATATATATATATATATCTACTATGCTTTTGATATATATATATATATATATATCTCTCTGGTTTTGATATATATATCATATATATATATAAATGTTTGATATCTCTATTGCATTTTATATATATATATATCTCTCTCTCTAGTTTGATATATATATATCTCTCGATGTCTGTGTTTGTCTCTATCTCTATGTGGTTTCTGTCTCTCTCTCTCTCTCTGTGGTTTCTTGCTCTCTCTCTCTCTTGTGGTTTGTCTATATGGTTTTGTCTCTCTCTCTCTCTGATGTGGTTTGATATATATCTCTCTATGTATGATTCTGTCTATATCTCTGATATACGTCGGTTTGTCTCTCTATGTATTGTGGTTTGTCTCTCTCTCTCTATGCTCGATGGTTGTGTATATATATATATATATATAGGTTTATGATGTATATATGTGGTTTTGTATATATCTATATCTACTCTATAATATCAGGTTTTGATCTATCTCTGTCTCTGTCGTTTTGTCTCTCTCTATCTGTATATCTTCGTTTGATATATATATATATATATCTATCATGGTTTTGATATCTCTATATATGCTCTCTGATGCGTTTTGTCTCTCTCTCTCATCTATGGTTTTGTCTCTCTGCGTTTTGTCTCTCTCTCTCTCTGTCGTTTAGTCTCTATATCTCTCGCATATAGTTCTCTGATTTATATATATATATATATCTCTGTCTGGTTCTGATCTATCTATGTCTCTCTACTGTATGTATCTGTCTCTCTCTCTCTCATCTCTGTCTCTCGTCTGTCTCTCTCTCTTGTTTGTCTCTCTCTCTCTCTTCGTCTCTCTCTCTCTCTCTCTCTCTCGTTTTATGTCTCTCTCTCTCTCTCTGTCGTTTTGTCTCTCTCTATCTCTCTGTCTCGTTTTCTCTCTCTCTCATATCTCTAATGTCTTCTCTCTCTCTCTCTCTGCGTTTATTCTCCTCTCTCTGCTCTATCTCTCTGTGGTTTGTCTCTCTCTCTCTCTCTGTCTACATTGTTGTCTCTCTCTCTCTCTGTCGTTTTTCTCTCTCTCTCTCTGTCGTTTTTGTCTCTCTCTCTCTCTGTCGTTATATATATCTCTCTCTCTGTCTCTGTATCATATATCTCTCTCTGTCGTTTCATCTCTCTCTCTCTCTCGGTTTCTCTCTGTCGTCTCTCTCTCTCATCGTTCGTTCTCTTCTCTCTCTCTCGTCTCTATGTTCTCTATCTCTCTCTCTCTCTGTCGTTTGTCTTCTCTCTCTCTCTGTCTCTCTCTCTCTGGTTTTGTCTCATTTCTCTCTCTCTGTCTCTTATATCTCTCTCTCTCTCTCTCTCTCTCTCTCTGTCGTTCATCTCTCTCTCTGTCATGCATTCCTCTCTCTCTCTTTCTCTCTCTATCGTCTGCTCTCTCTCTCTCTCTCTCTCTCTAGTTGTTGTCTCTCTCTCTTCTCTCTCTCTGTCGTTCGTCTTCTCTCTCTCTCTGTCGTTTTGTCTCTCCTCTCTCTCTGTCGTTCTGTCTCTCTCTGTCGTTCCGTCTCTCTCTCTCTCGTCTGTCGCTTTGTCTCTCTCTGCTCTCTGTCGCCTTCTGCTCTCTCTCTCTCTGTCCGTCTCTTCTCTCTCTCTTCGTTCATCTCTCTCTCTCTATCGCTTGGTTCGTCTCTCTGTCGCTGTATGTGTTCGGTCGCTTGTCTCTCTATCTCTCTCTCTCTCTGTCGTTTTGTCTCTCTCTCTCTCTCTCTCTCTCTGTCGTTCGTCTCTCTCTCTCTCTGCCTGTCCACGTCTTCTGTCCCTCTCTCTCTCTGTCTCCCATTTGTCGATCTCCTGTCTCTCTCTCTGTGGTTGCCTTCTCGTCTCTCTCTGTCAGTTTTGTCTCTCTCTCTCTAGCTCTCTGTTGTTTCTCTCTCTCTCCTCTTATTGTATTTATCTCTCTCTCTCGTACGTTCCGTCTCTCTCTCTCCTGTCGATTCCGTCTCTCTCTCTGTCTGTCGGTTTGTCTCTCTCTCTCTTCTCTGCTCTGTCGTTTTGTCTCTCTCTTCGCCTCGTCTCTCTGTCGTTCCGTTCCCTCTCTCTGTACCGTTTTATCTTCTCTCTGTTCTCTCTTCTCTCTGTCGCTTTGTCTCTCTCTCTCTCTCTCTCTCTCTGCTGTTTTGTCTTCTCTCTATTGTTTTGTCTCTCTCTCTGTCGTTATTCTCTCTCTCTCTCTCCGTCGTTCTGTCTCTCTCTCTCTCTCTCTGTTTTCCCGTCTCTCTCTCTCTCTCTGTCGTTTGTCTCTCTCTCTCTCTCTCTGTCGTTTTAGTCTCTCTCTCTCGCTATGACTCTCTCTCTGTACGCTCTGTCTCTGTGTTCTCAGTCTCTCTCTCTCTATGGTTTCTTGATCTCTACTGCTCTATCTCTCTGTCGTTTTAAGTCTCTCTCTCTCTCTCTGTCGCTTTCAGTCTCTCTCTCTCTCTCTCTGTCGTTCATCTTCTCTCTCTCTACTGTTCAGGTCTCGTCTCTCTCTCTGTCGTTTTAGGTCTCTCTCTCTATGTCTCTCTCTCTGTCGTTTTGTCTCTCTCTCTCTCTCTGTCGGCCCGTTCTGTCTCTCTCTCTTGTTGCCGTCTCTCTCTCTCTGTCGTTCATTGTCTCTCTCTCTCTCTCTGTCGTTCCTGTCTTCTCTTCTCTCTCTGTTTCTTTGTCTCTCTCTCTCTCTCTTGGTTCGTCTGCTCTCTCTCTCTCTGTCGTTCTGTCTCGCTCTCTAGTCGCTTTGCTCTCTCTCTCTTCGCTCTTCTCTCTCGTCTCATATTTCCTGTCTCTCGTCGTCTCTCTCTTCTCTGTCGTTTTGTCTCTGTCTTCTCTCTCTCTGTTGTTTTGTCTCTCTTTCTCTCTATAACATCTGGTTTTCTCTCTCTCTCTCTCTGTGTTTGTTTTATCTCTCTCTCTCTCTCTCTCTGTCGCTTTGTCTCTCTCTCTCTGCTCTGTCTCTCTCTCTCTCTCTGTCTTCCCCATCGTTCTGTCTCTTCTCTCTCTGTCGTTTTGTCTCTCTCTCTCTCTCTCTGTCGTTCTGTCTCTCTCTCTCTCTCTCTGTCTCTTGTCTCTCTCTCTCTCTCTCTATCGTTCTGTCTCTCTCTCTCTGTTGTTTGTCTCTCTCACTCTCTCTCTTGTCGTTTTGCTCTCTCTCTGTCGTTTAGCTCTGTCTCTCTCTCTCTCTCTCTCTCTCTTCGTCGCTTTATCTCTCTCTCTCTCTGTCGTTTCTATCTCTGTCGTCTGTCTCTCTATCTCTCTCTATCGTCTGGTTTGTATCACTCTTGTTCGTTCTCTCTCTCTCTATCGTGGTTTGGTCTCTCTCTCTCTCTCTACAGTGGTTTTGATCTCTCTCTGTTGGTCGTTTTGATCTTCTCTCTCTCTGTCTGTCGTTCTGTCTCTCTTCTCTCTCATGTCGTTTGTCTCTCTCTCTCTCTCTCTGTTCGGTTTTGTCTCTCTCTCTCTCTGTCTCTCTTCTCTGTCGTTCATCTCTCTCTCTTGCTTTGCTCTCTCTCTCTCTCGTCGTTTTGTCTCTCTCTCTCTCTGTCGTTTGCTCTCTCTCTCTCTGTCGTCTGCTTTGTCTTCTCTTCTTGTCGTTTTGTCTCTCCTCTCTTCTCTCTCCGTTGCCTATCTCTTATCGTCTGTGGTTTCTATCTCTCTCTCTCTACTCTCTGTCTGTTTTGTCGTTCGTCTCTCTCTCTCTCTATTTGTTTTATCGTCTCTCTATCTGTCTTCTCTCTCTCTCTCTCTCTTGTCGTCTGTAGGTTTGCTCTCTCTCTCATATCTGTTCGTTTTCGTCTCTCTCTCTCTCTCTCTCTCTGTCGTTTCGTCTCTCTCCTCTCTCTCTCTCTCTGTCGTCTGCTCTCTCTCTCTTCTCTGCTCGTTTTGTCGCCTGTCTCTCTCTTCGTCTGTCTCTCTCTCTATCGTTCAGGTCTCTCTCTCTCTCCTGTGGTTCTCTTCTCTCTCTCTCTCTCTATTAGTCTTCGGATTCTCTCTCTCTATCGTTTCGATCTCTTCTCTCTCTCTATCGTCCACATTCGTCTGGTTCTCTCTCTCTTCTCTCTCTCGTGTGGTTCGTCTCTCTCTCTCTCTCTCTGGTTTCGCTTTGTTCTCTTCTCTCTGCTCTCTTCTCTGTCGTTCTGCATCTCTCTCTCTCTCTCTCTCTGTCTCGTCTCTCTTTCTCGTCTGCCTCTCTTCTCTCTCTATCGTTCAGGTTTCTCTCTCTCTCTCTCTGTCGTTCAGTTTCTATTCGTTCGGTTTTCTCGTTCTATCTCTCTCTATCGTCTCTGTCTCTTCTCTCTCTCTTCTTCTCTCTCTGTTGTTCCATCTCTCTTGTCCTCTCTCATCGTCTTCGTGTTCACTCTCTCTCTCTCTTCTCTCTGTCGTTTACTCGTCTCTTCTCTCTCTTCTCATGTCGTTCGCTTTCTCTCTCTGTCTCTTTGATGTCTCATCTCTCTGTCGCTTTGTCTCTCGTCTCATCTCTCTCTCTGTCGTTCTCTGTCTCATTCTCTCTCTCTGTCGTTTCGTATTCTCTGTCAGTCTCTCTCTCTCTGTCGTTCTGAGTCTCTCTCTCTCTCTATCGTCTTTGTCTCTCTTCTCTCTCTATCGCTTTGTTCTCTCTCTCTCTCTGTCGTTTGATCTCTCTCTCTCTCTCTGTCGTTCATGTCTCTTTCTCTCTCTCTCTCTCTATCGTTCATCTCTCTCTCTCTCGTCGTCTTTCATATTCTGTCTCTCTCTCTCTCTCTGTCGTTTGGTTCTCTCTCTCCTCTCTGTCGTTTGTATCTCTCTCTCTCTCTCTATTCTGCTTCTGTCTCTCTCTCTCTCTCTCGCTTTAGTCGTCTCTCTATTCTACTCTCTGTCGCTTTATCTGTTCTCTCTCTCATCTTTGTCTCTTTCTGTCTAGTGTTTTCTCTCTCTGTCGCATTTGTCTCTCCTCTCTCTCGTCTGTCTCTCTATGATCGTCTCTCTTCTCTCTCTCTCTGTCGTTTTGTCTCTCTTCTTCTCTCTCTTATGGTTCTGTCTCTCTCTTCTCTCTCTCTCTCTTCTAGTTCGTCTCTCTCTCTCTGTCGTTTGTCTTCTTCTCTCTCTCTCTCTCGTTCTGTCTCTCTCTCTCTCTCTCTCTCTGTCGCTTTGTGTCTCTCTCTCTCTTCTCTCTCTCTTCTCTCTCTATCGTTTTTATTCTCTCTTCTTCTCTCTCTGTCGTTCTGTGTCTCTCTCTCTCTGCTTGTTCCGCATCTCTCTCTCTCCTCTCTGTCGTTTTGTCTCTCTCTCTCCTCTATCGTTTTGTCTTCTCTATCGTTCATCTCTCTCTGTCGTTTTGTCTCTCTCTCTTCTCTTTGTCGTTTGTCTCTCTTCTCTCCTCTGTCGGTTTTGTCTCTCTCTCTCTCTCTCTCTTGTCTGTTTTGTTCTCTCTCTCTTCTCTGTCGGTTTTGTCTCTCCTCTCTCTATGTCGTTTCTCTCTCTCTGCTGTGGTTTTCTCTCTCTCTCTGCCTCTCTCTGTGGGCTCTCTTCTCTCTCTCTGTCGTTCTCTCTCTCTCTCTCTGTCGTTTTGGTCTCTCTCTCTCTCTCTCTCTGTCGTCTTGTGTCTCTCTCTCTGTCGTTTTATCTCTCTCTCTCTCTATCGTCTGTCTCTCTCTCTCTCTCTCTCTTGTCGTTTTGTCTCTCTCTCTCTCTCTGTCGTTCTGTCTCTCTCTCTCTCTGTCGTTCCAGTCTCTCTCTTGCTCTGTCATTCGGTCTCTCTTCTCTCTCTTCTCTGTCGTTCCGTCTTCTCTCTCTCTCCGTCTCTCTCGTCTCTCTACGTTTGCTCTCTCTCTCTCTCTCTGTCAGTCTCCGTCTCTCTCTCTCTCTCTCTGTCGTTCTCCTGGTCTCTCTCTCTCTCTGTCGTTCATGTCTCTCTGTCTCGTCGTCTTCCTGTCATCTCTCTCTCTCTCTGTCGTTCTTATCTCTCTCTCTCTCTCTCTATCTCTCTCTGTCGTTTGGTCTCTCTCTCTCTTGTTGTTTTATCTCTCTCTCTGTCGTCTTCGTCTCTATCTCTTTCTCTCTATCTTCATTTCTGTCTCTCTCTCTCTGTCGGTTCTGTCTCTCTCTCTCTCTCATCACTGATCTCTCGTCGTTCTAGTGTCTCTCTCTTATCTCTCGTGTGGTTCAGTCTCTTCTATCTTATCGTCTGCTGTCGCTTTATTCTCTCTCTCTATGTCTGTTCTCTCTCTCTCTCTTCTCTCTAGTCGTTTCCGTCTCTCTCTCTGTCGTTCGTTTCTCGTCTTCTCTCTCTCTCTCTCTCTCTCTGTCGTTCATCTCTCTCTCTCTCTCTCTCTCTGCTTCATCGTCTCTATCTGTCGTTATCTCTCTCTCTCTAGTCGTTCGTTCTCTCTCTCTCTCTCTGTCGTTTCGGTCTGCTCTCTCTCTCATCGTCCTTGTCTCTTCTTCTCTATGTTATCTCTCTCAGTCTGTCTATTTCTCTTTCTCTTGTCGTTCATTGTCTCTTCTCTCTCTGTCGTTCATCTCTCTCTCTCTCTGTCGTTCTATTTCTCTTCTCTCTCTCTCTCTCATCGTCTGGTTTATCTCTTATCGTCGTTCTCGTCTCTCTCTCTCGTCGTTTCTCTTGTCTTCTTTCGTCTCTCTCTATCTATGGTTCATCTCTCTCTCTCTCTCTCTCTCTGTCGTTCACTCTCTCTCTCTCTCTGTCGTTCATATCTTCTCTTCTCTCTGTCGTTCATTGTTCGTTCTATCTCTCTCACTCTGTTGTCTCTGTCGTTCCTCTATCGTCTTATCTTTCATCTTCTCTCTTGTCGTTCCCATCTCTCTCTCTCTCTCTGTCTGGTTCGCCTTCTCTCTTCTCTCTCTCTCTGTCGTTCGGCCTCTCTCTCTCTTGTCGTCCGGCTCTCTCTCTCTCTCTTCTCTCTGTCGCTCCTCCTCTCTCTCTCTCTCTCTGTCGCTCCGTTTCTCTCTCTCTCTCTTCTCTCTCTCTGTCGCCCGTCTCTCTCTCTCTCTCTCTCTCTGCTGCCCGTCTCTCTCTCTCTGTCTCTGCTTCGTTCTCTCTGTCGCTTTGTCTTCTTCTCTCTCTGTCGCCTGGCTCGCCTTCTCTCTGTCGGTTTGTCTCGCTTCTTCTCTCTCTGTCGTTCCGTCTCTCTTCTCTTCTCTGTCGTCTGGCCTCTCTCTCTCTCTCTGTCGCTTTGTCTCTTCTCTTCTGTCTGTCGTTTGTCTCTCTCTCTCTGTCGTCTTTGTCTCTCTCTCTCTCTGTCGTTTCCTTTGTCTTCTCTGTCGCTTTGTCTCTCTCTCTCTCTCTCTGTCGCTTTATCTCTCTCTCTCTCTCTCTCTCTCTGTCGTTTTGTCTCTCTCTGTCGCTTTGTTTCTCTCTCTCTCTGTCGCTTTGTCTCTCTCTCTCTCTCTCTCTGTCGTTTTCTCTCTCTCTCTCTCTCTCTGTCTTCTTTGCTCGTTGGTTCTCTCTCTCTGTCGCTTTGTCTCTCTCTGTCATTTTGTCTCTCTCTCTCTCTCTCTGTCGTTTTGTCTTCTCTCTCTCTGTCGTTTTGTCTCTCTCTCTCTCTCTCTCTGTCGTTTTGTCTCTCTGTCGTTTTGTCTCTCTGTCTTTGTTTCTCTCTCTCTCTCTGTCGTTTTCTCTCTCTCTCTCTCTCTGTCGTTTTGTCTCTCTCTCTCTGCTCTGTCTGTCTCTCTCTGTCGTTTTGTCTCTCTCTCTGTTTGCTTGTCTCTCTCTCTCTGTCGCTTTGTTCCCTCTCTCTCTCTCTCTCTGTCGCTTTGTTCTCTCTCTTCTCTCTCTCTCTCTCTCGTCGCGGAGCCCTCTCTCTATGTCTCTTTGTCTCTCTCTCTCTCTCTCTCTGTCGTCTTTTGTTCTTTCTCTGCTCTCTCTCGTCGTCTGTCTCTCTCTCTCTCTCTCTGTCGTTTTGTCTCTCTCTCTCTCTCTCTGTCGCTTTGTCTTCTCTCTCTCTGTCGTCTCTGTCGCTCTCTCTCTCTCTCTATCGTTTATGTCTCTCTGCGTCTCTCCTCTCTCTGCTCTGTACGTTATCTCTCTCTCTCTCTCTCTCTCGTCTGCTCTCTCTCTCTCCTCTCTCTCTCTGTCGTTTCATCTCTCATCTCTCTCTCTCTTATCGTTTGTTCTCTCTTCTCTCTCTCTGTCGTTCGTCTCTCTCTCTCTCTCGTCTTGTCTTGTCTTTCACTTCTCTCTCTGTCGTTCTGTCTCTCTCTCTCTCTCTGTCGTTTGTCTCTCTCTCTCTCTCTCTCTGTCATCGCTTTCTTCTCTCTCTCTCTATGGTTCTGTTTTCTCTATATTATCTCTTCTCTCTCTGTCGTCTGTTTCGATTCTTCTCTCTCTCTCTCTCTGTCGTCTAGTTGTCTCTCTCTCTCTCTCTCTCTATCGTTCTGTTCCTCTCTCTCTCTGTGCGTTCGTCTCTCTCTCTATCTCTCTCTCTTCTGCGTTTTGTCTCTCCTATCTGCTCTCTATCTCTCTCTTCTTCTGTCGTTCATCTCTATCGTTCATCTCTGTCGTTTCGTTCTCTCTCTCTCTCTGTCGTTCTGTTTCTTCTCTCTTCTCTCCTCTGTTCGTTTTGTCTTCTCTCCGTCATCGTTCTCTCTCTCTTTGTCTATCTCTCATCTCTCTCTGTCGTTCTCTATCTCTCTCATCTCTCTGTCGTTTGTCTCTCTCTCTCTCTGCTCTGTCTGCTCTTCTCTCTCTCTCTCTCTGTCGTTTTGTCTCTCTCTCTATCGTTTGTCTCTTCTCTCTCTGTCGTTCTGTCTCTCTCTCTGTCGTTCGTCTCTCTTCTCTCTCTCTTTTCTCTTCCCTGCCTCTCTCTCTCTCTCTGTCGGTTTTGTCTCTCTCTCTCTGTCATTTGTCTCTCTCTCTCTCTCTTCTGTCTTTCTCTTCTCTCTCTCTGTCGTTCGCTCTCTCTCTCTCTGTCACTCCGTCTCTCTCTCTGTCGTTCCGTCTCCTTGTCTCTCTCTCTCTCTCTCTCGTCTGCCTTCTCTCTCTGTCGCTCCGTCATTTCTCTCTCTCTCTCTCTGTCGTTTTGTCTCTCTCTCTCTTTCTGTCGTTCTCTCTCTCTGTCGTTTTGTCCTCTCTCTGTCGTTTTATCTCTCTCTCTCTCTCTCTGTCGCTTTGTCTTCTCTCTTCTCTCTCTCTCTGTCGCTTTGTTCTCTCTCTCTGTCGCTTTGTCTGTCTCTGCTTCTCTCTCTGTCGTTTGTCTTTCCTCTCTCTCTCTGTCGTCGCTCTTGTCTCTCTCTCTGTCGTTTTGTCTCTCTTCTCTCTGTCGCTTTGTCTCTCTCTGTCGTTCCGTCTTCTCTCTCTTCTCTCTGTGTCGCTTTGTCTCTCTCTCTCTGTCGTTTGTCTCTCTCTCTCTCTGCTCGCTCTGTCTCTCTCTCTGTCGTTCTGTCTCTCTCTCTTCTCTGTCGTTCTGTCTCTCTCTCTCTCTCTCCTGTCAGCCCTCTTCGTCTCTCTCTCTCTCTCTCTCTCTCTCTCTCTGTCGCTTTGTCCTCTCTCTCTCTCTGTCGCTTTGTCTCTCTCTCTCTCTGCTCTGTTTGTCTCTCTCTCTCTCTCTGTCGTTCCGTCTCTCTCTCTCTGTCTCTGTCTTCTCTCTCTCTCTGTCGTTTTGTCTCTCTCTCCTCTGTCGCTCTGTCTTCTCATACTCTGTTCTGTCTCTCTCTCTCTCTGTCGCATTTGTCTCTCTCTCTATCTTCTGTCGTCTATTATCTCTCTCTCTCTGTTCGTGTCTATCTCTCTCTTGTCGTTTCGTCTCTCTCTCTCTGTCGTTTCTATCTCTCTCTCTCTCGTTCTGTCTTCTGTCTCGTTCGTCTCTCTCTCTCTCTGTCGCTCAGTCTCTCTCCTTCTCTCTCTTGTCGTTTGTCTCTTCTCTCTCTCTCTGTCGTTTGTCTCTCTCTCTCTCTGTCGTTTTGTCGCTCTCTCTCTCTCTGTCGTTTTGTCTCGTCTCTCTGTCTCTTTGTCTCTCTCCTCTCTCTCTCTCTCTCTGTCGCTCCGGCTCTCTCTCTCTCTCTCTGTCGTCTCCTCTCTCTCTCTTTCTCTCTCTCTGTCGCCCGCTTCTCTCTCTCTCTGTCTCTCCGTCTCCTTGTCTCTCTCTCTCTCTGTCGTTTTCTTCTCTCTCTCTCTCTCTCTGTCGTTTTATCCTCTCTCTCTCTCTCTCTGTCGTTCTCTCTCTGACGTTTTCTCTTCTCTCGTTTTCTCTCTCTCTCTCTGTCGCTTTGTCTTTTGTCTCTCTCTCTCTCTCTCTCTCTCTCTGTTGTTTTGTCTCTCTCTCTCTCTGTCTCTTTGTCTCTTTGTCTCTCTCTGTCGTTTTGTCTCTCTCTCTCTCTGTCGTTCTGTCTCTCTCTCTTCTCTCTCTGTCGTTCATATCTCTCTCTCTCTCTCTGTCGTTCCGTCTCTCTCTCTCTCTGTCGTCTTGTCTCTCTCTCTCTCTTGTCGTTCTGTCTCTCTCTCTCTCTGTCGTCTCTCTCTCTCTCTCTCTGTCACCCGTCTCTATCTCTCTCTATCGTTCATCTCTCTCTCTTCTTCTCTCTCTCTCTGTCGCTTCGTCTCTCTCTCTCTCTCTGTCGCTCTGTCTCTCTCTCTCTCTCTCTCTTCTGTCGTTCCGTCTCTCTTCTCTCGTCTCTGCTCTTGTTTCTACGTCTATCTCTCTCTCTCTGTCGCTTTATCTCTCGTCTCTCTCTGCTGTCTTGTCGTCTCTCTCTCTCTCTGTCGCTTTGGTCTCTCTCTTCCTGCTCTTCTCTCTGCTCTTGTTTTCTGTCTCTCTGTCTCTTCTCTTCTCTCTCTTGGTCTGTCTCTCTCTCTCTGTCGTTCTATCTCTCTCTTCTATGGTCGTTCCAGTCTCTCTCTCTCTCTCTGTCGTTCCGTCTCTCTCTCTCTTCTCTGTCGTTTTGTGTCTCTCTTCTTCTCTCTGTCGTTTTCAGCTTCTCTCTCTCTCTGTCGTTCTGTCTCGCTCTCTCTCTCTCTCTGTCTTTCTCCGTCTCTCTCTCTCTCTCTGTCGTTTTGTCTCTCTCTCACGTTTTGTCTCTCTCTCTGTCGTTTTTGTCTCTCTCTCTCTCTGTCGTTTTGTCTCTCTCTCTCTCTCTGTCGCTTTGTCTCTCTCTCTCTCTCTCTCTCTGTCGCTTTGTCTCTCTGTCGTTTGTCTCTCTGTCGTTTTGTCTCTTTTGTCTCTCTCTGTCGCTCTGTCTCTCTCTCTCTCTCTGTCGATTCCTGTCTTCTTCTCTCTGTCGACTTCTGTCTCTCTCTCTCTGTCATTTGTCTCCTCTCTCTCTCTCTTTTGTCTCTCTCTGTCGTTTTGTCTCTCTCTCTCTCTCTCTCGTTCGTCTCTATCTCTCTCTCTCTCTGTCGTTTTGTCTCTCTCTCTGTCGCTTCTCTCTCTCTCTCTCTCTCTCTCTCTGTCGCTTTGTCTCTCTCTCTGTCGCTTTGTCTCTCTCTCTCTCTCTCTGTCGTTTTGTCTCTCTCTTCTCTCTCTGTCGCTTTATGTCTCTTCTCTCTCTGTCGTTCTGTCTCTCTCTCTCTCTTGTCTGTCTACTCTCTCTCTCTCTCTCTGTCGCTTTGTCTCTCTCTCTCTCTCTCTGGTCGCTTTGTCTCTCTCTCTCTCTCTGTCGTTTTGTCTCTCTCTCTCTCTCTCTCTCTCTGTCGTTTGCTTTCTCTCTCTCTCTCTGTCGCTTTGTCCTCTCTCTCTCTCTCTCTCTCTGTCGCTTTGTCTCTCTCTCTCTCTCTCTCTCTGTCGCTGTTGTCTCTCTCTCTCTCTCTCTCTCTGTCGTTTGTCTCTCTCTCTCTCTTGTCGTTCTGTCTCTCTCTCTCTGTCGTTTTGTCTCTCTCTCTCTCTCTCTTGTTTTTGGTCTCTCTCTCTCTCTCTCTCTGTTTTTGGGTCTCTCTCTCTCTCTCTGACGTTTTGCTCCTCTCTCTGTCGCTTTGTCTCTTCTCTCTCTCTCTCTCTCTGTCGCTTTGTCTCTCTCTCTCTGTCGCTTTGTCTCTCTCTCTCTCTCTCTCTCTGTCGCTCCGTCTCTCTCTCTCTTCTTCTCTGTCGTCTGCCTTCTCTCTCTGTCGCTCCGTCTCTCTCTCTCTCTCTCTGTCTGTTCCGCCTCTCTCTCTGTCTCTCTCTCTCGCTTTCTCTCTCTCTCTCTCTCTCTCTCTCTTTTGTCTCTGTCTCTCTGTTGTTTTGTCTCTCTCTCTCTCTGGTCGTTTTATCTTCTCTCTTCTGAGCCTCTCTGTCTTCTTTATCTCTCTCTTGTCGTCTTCTTGTCTCTCTCCTGTCGTCTTTTCTCCTCCTCTGCTGATAGTTCCGTCTTCTCTCTCTCCTCTCTCTCTCTGTCGTTCTCGTCTCTCTCTCTCTCTCGTCGTTCTATCTCTCTCTGTTGTTCGTCTCTCTCCTCTCTCTGACTCTCTCTCTCTGTCGCTTCGATCTCTCTCTCTCTCTGTCGTTCCGTCTCTCTCTCTCTCTCTGTCGTCTGCTCTCTTCTCTCTCTCTCTGTCGTTGCATCGTCTCTCTCTCTCTCTGTCGTTGTCGGTCTCTCTCTGTCTCTCTCTCTCTGTCGTTCGTCTCTCTCTTCTCTCTCTATCTCTCTCTCTCTCTGTCGTTCGTCTCTCTTCTCTCTCTCTCTCTCTCTCTATCGTTCAGTCTCTCTCTCTCTCTCTCTTCTTCTCTGTCGTTCCTCTCTCTCTCTCTGTCGTTCCTGTTCTCTCTCTCTCTCTTCTCTCTCTTGTCGTCTACTTCTCTCTCTGTCGTCTGCTCGTCTCTAGTCGTCTCGTCTCTCTCTCGTCTCTGTCTCTCATCTCTCTCTCTGTCGCTCTGTCTCTCTCTCTCTCTCTCTATCGTTCAGTCTCTCTCTCTCTCTCTTCTCTGTCGTCTTGTCTCTCTCTCCTCTCTCTGTCGTCTGTCTCGCTCTCTCTCTGTCGCTCTGTCTCGCTCTTTCTCTCTATCGTTCATCGCTGGCTCTCTCTCTCTGTCGTACTGCGTCTCTCTCTCTCTCTCTGTCGTTCTCTCTCTCTCTCTCTCTCTGTCGCTTTGTCTCTCTCTCTCGTCGTTTTGTCTCTCTCTCTCTGTCGCTTTGTCTCTCTCTCTCTTCGTCGCTTCTCGTCTCTCTCTCTCTCTTGTCGTCTCCGTCTTCTCTCTCTCTCTGTCGTTCTGTCTCGGCTCTCTCTCTGTCGTTCTGCCGTCATCTTCTCTCTCTGTCGTTCTGCCGCTCTCTCTCTTCTTCTCTGTCGTTCGTCTCTCTCTCTCTCTGTCGTTTTGTTTCTCTCTCTCTGTCGCTCTTGTCTCTCTCTCTCTCTGTCGCTTTGTCTTCTCTCTCTCTGTCGCTTTGTCTCTCTCTCTCTCTCTGTCGTTTTGTCTCTCTCTCTCTCTCTGTCGTTTTGTTCTCTCTCTCTCTCTTTGTCTCTTCTCTCTGTCGCTTTGTCTCTCTCTCTCTCTCTGTCTCTCTGTCTCTCTCTGTCGTTCTGTCTCTCTCTCTCTGTCGCTTTGTCTCTCTCTCTGTCTGTCTTTTGTCGCTTTTGTCTCTCTCTCTTCTCTCTGTCGTTTTGTCTCTCTCTCTCTGTCTGTCGTCTCTCTCTCTCTCTCTCTCTCTGTCGCTTTGTCTCTCTCTCTCTCTCTGTCGCTTTGTCTCTCTCTCTCTCTCTCTGTCGCTTTGTCTCTCTCTCTCTGTCGTTTTGTCTCTCTCTCTCTTTTGTCTCTCTCTCTCGTTTTGTTTCTCTCTCTCTCTCTCTGTCGTTTTCTCTCTCTCTCTCTCTCTGTCTCTGTCTCTCTCTCTCTCTCTCTCTGTCGTTTTGTCTCTCTCTCTGTCTTTCTCTCTGTCGTTTTTCTCTCTCTCTCTCTCTCTCTCTGTCTCTTTGTCTCTCTCTCTCTCTCTGTCGTTTTGTCTCTCTCTCTCTCTCTCTCTCTCTCTCTCTGTCGTTTTGTCTCTCTCTCTCTCTGTCTCTCTGTCTCTCGTTTTGTCAATTCTCTCTCTCTCTCTCTCTCTGTCATTTTGTCTCTCTCTCTCTCTCTCTCTGTTTTTGTCTCTCTCTCTCTCTCTGTCGTTTTGTCTCTCTCTCTCTCTCTCTGTCGTCATTTTGTCTCTCTCTCTCTCTCTCTGTCGTTTGTCTCATCTTTCTGTGTCGTTTTTGTCTCTCTCTCTCTCTCTGTCGTTTTGTCTCTCTCTCTCTCTCTCTCTGTCGTTTTGTCTCTCTCTCTCTCTCTCTGTCTTTTGTCGTTTTCTCTCTCTCTCTGTCATTTTGTGTCTCTCTCTCTCTGTCGCTTTGTCTCTCTCTCTCTCTCTCTCTCTGTTGTTTTGTCTCTCTCTCTCTGTCGTTTTGTCTCTCTCTCTCTCTCTCTCTCTGTCGTTTCGTTTTGTCTCTCTCTCTCTCTGTCTCTTCTGTCGTTTTGTCTCTCTCTCTCTGTCTCTCTCTCTCTCTCTCTCTCTCTGTCTCTCTGTCTCTGTCGTTCCGTCTCTGTCTCTCTCTCTGAGATTTGCTGTCATTGCCAGCAAACAGTAGACATTTGACTTCAGATTCTAGCAGGGTGAGGCCGGGTGCTGCAGACTTTTCTAGTGGCCGCACCAATTTGTTGATATATGTTGAAGAGGGTGGGGCTTAAGCTGCATCCCTGACTCACCCCACGGCCCCGTGGGAAGACGCGTGCGCGTGCGCGTGTGTGTGTGTGTGTGTGTGCGTGTGTGTGTGTGCGTGCGTGTTTTTTGACAATTTTAACTGCACACTTGTTGTTTGTGTACATAAAGCCAATTTGACATTTGCTCAGTACATTGTTTTCATTGAGGAAATGTACGAGTCTGCTGTTAATGATAATGCTGAGGATTTTCCCAAGGTTGCTGTTGACGCATATCCTACGGTAGTTATTGGTGTCAAATTTGTCTCCACTTTTGTGGATTGGGGTGATCAGTCCTTGGTTCCAAATATTGGGGAAGATGCCAGAGCTAAGGATGATGTTTAATAGTTTTGGTATAGCCAATTGGAATTTGTTGTCTGTATATTTGATCATTTCATTAAGGTTGCCATCAACACCACATGCCTTTTTGGGTTGGAGGGTTTTTATTTTGTCCAGTAGCTCATTCAAGGTAAATGGAGTATCCATGTTTTACAATTTTCCCAGAAGTGGTTAGAGTCTATGGATTCTTCAATTACATTGATCTGATTTCTGACGTGCTGTTCCTTCTTTTTCCGTAGTGTATTTCTGTATTGTGGGTTGCCCTGTACCATTACTGTTCCAGACTTAGCTGACTCAGAGTCCTCGTTGTAAAGTATCCTGAGTTTCCACCCCTCGTTAACACCTCCTCTCTTAACAAAGGGGTAGTGTGCTAATATAGCACTGTGCCATGCCAGAGGATGATTTGTGTGGAAGATAAGGTTGCTGATGTTCCCATTTTTGTAATAGTCAGCAAAAAGTGTCTCTTAATTTTTACATAAGGAGCTTCCTTTTGTAATTTTTTCTTGCCTTATAATTCTTTACAATCACAGGGTACTGCATTTTAATTACCTCTGAACAGCAGGAGGCAGCTTCTAAGGCCTCTCCATTTGGTTGGAGTAGACTGTTTGACTCTCCTGCCATTGTTGGGCTAAAGGGGTTTGACACCTCTCACTTGACACATCAGTGCTAATTGAAGCTGTATCAAGCTTGGCAGAATTATGTTAGCATTCAGTCCTTTTCTTGTGGCAACAGGTCACAAATCTTGCTGCTGTGATGGCACACTGTGGAATTTCACCCAGTAGATATGGGAGTTTATCAAAATTGGATATGTTTTCGAATTCTTTGTGGATCTGTGTAATCTGAGGGACATATGTCTCTCTAATATGGTCATACATTTGGCAGGAGGTTAGGAAGTGCAGCTCCGTTTCCACCTCATTTTGTGGGCAGTGTGCACATAGCCTGTCTTCTCTTGAGAGCCTTGTCTGCCTACGGCGGCCTTTCTCAATAGCAAGGCTTTGCTCACTGAGTCTGTACTTAGTCAAAGCTTTCCTTAAGTTTGGGTCAGTCAGTGGTCAGGTATTCTGCCACTGTGTACTCTCTGTTTAGGGCCAAATAGCATTCTACACTGCTCAGAAAATAAAGGGAACACTAAAATAACACATCCTAGATCTGAATGAATGAAATATTCTTATTAAATACTTTTTTCTTTACATAGTTGAATGTGCTGACAACAAAATCACACAAAAATGATCAATGGAAATCAAATTGATCAACCCATGGAGGTCTGGATTTGGAGTCACACTCATAATTAAAGAGGAAAACCACACTACAGGCTGATCCAACTTTGATGTAATGTCCTTAAAACAAGTCAAAATGAGGCTCAGTAGTGTGTGCTGCCTCCACATGCCTGTATGACCTCCCTACAATGCCTGGACATGCTCCTGATGAGGTGGCGGATGGTCTCCTGAGGGATCTCCTCCCAGACCTGGACTAAAGCATCTGCCAACTCCTGGACAGCTCCTGGATGGAGCGAGACATGATGTGCTCAATTGGATTCAGGTCTGGGGAACGGGCGGGCCAGTCCATAGCATCAATGTCTTCCTCTTGCAGGAACTGCTGACACACTCCAGCCACATGAGGTCAAGCATTGTCTTGCATTAGGAGGAACCCAGGGCCCAACCGCACCAGCATATGGTCTCACAAGGGGCCTGAGGATCTCATCTCGGTACCTAATGGCAGTCAGGCTGCCTGTGGCGAGCACATGGAGGGCTGTGCGGCCCCGCAAAGAAATGCCACACCATGACTGACCCACTGCCAAACCGGTCATGCTGGAGGATGTTGCAGGCAGTAGAACGTTCTCCACGATGTCTCCAGACTCTGTCACGTCTGTCACATGTGCTCGGTGTGAACCTGCTTTCATCTGTGAAGAGCACAGGGCGCCAGTGGCGAATTTGCCAATCTTGGTGTTCTCTGGCAAATGAAAAATGTCCTGCACGGTGTTGGGCTGTAAGCGCAACCCCCACCTGTGGACGTTGTGCCCTTATACCACCCTCATGGAGTCTGTTTCTGACCGTTTGAGCAGACACATGCACATTTGTGGCCTGCTGGAGGTCATTTTGCAGGGCTCTGGCAGTGCTCCTCCTGCTCCTCCTTGCACAAAGGCGGAGGTAGCGGTCTGGGTTGTTGCCCTCCTACGGCCTCCTCCAAGTCCCCTGATGTACTGGCCTGTCTCCTGGTACCGCCTCCATGCTCTGGACACTACGCTGACAGACACAGCAAACCTTCTTGCCACAGCTTGCATTGATGTGCCATCCTGGATGAGCTGCACTACCTGAGCCACTTGTGTGGGTTGTAGACTCTGTCTCATACTACCACAAGAGTGAAAGCACTGCCAGCATTCAAAAGTGACCAAATCATCAGCCAGGAAAGCATAGGAACTGAGAAGTGGTCTGTGTTCCCCACCTGCAGAACCACTCCTTTATTGGGGGTGTCTTGCAAATTGCCTAGAATTTCCATCTGTTGTCTATTCCATTTGCACAACAGCATGTGAAATGTATGGTCAATCAGTGTTGCTTCCTAAGTGGACAGTTTGATTTCACAGAAGTGTGATTGACTTGGAGTTACATTGTGTTGTTTAAGTGTTCCCTTTGTTTTTTTGAGCAGTGTAGTTTGCTCTGTTTTTTTTGTTAATTACTTGACGCATTGGAAATAATTATCTGTTTGTTTTCTCATGATTTGCTTGGGTCTAATTGTGCTGCTGTCCTGGGACTCTGTGTGGTGTGTTTGTGAACAGAGCCCCAGGACCAGCTTGCTTAGGGGACTCTTCTCCAGGGTCATCTCTCTGTAGGTGATGGCTTTGTTATGGAAGGTTTGGGAATCGCTTCCTTTTAGGTGGTTATAGAATTTATCGTCTCTTTTCTGGATTTTGATAATTAGTGGGTATCGGCCTAATTCTGCTCTGCATGCATTATTTGGTGTTCTACGTTGCACACGGAGGATATTTTTGCAGAATTCTGCGTGCAGAGTCTCAATTTGGTGTTTGTCCCATTTTGTGAAGTCTTGGTTGGTGAGCGGACGCCAGACCTCACAACCATAAAGGTCAATGGGCTCTATGACTGATTCAAGTATTTTTAGCCAGATCCTAATTGGTATGTTGAAATTTATGTTCCTTTTGATGGCATAGAATGCCCTTCTTGCCTTGTCTCTCAGATCGTTCACAGCTTTGTGGAAGTTACCTGTGGCGCTGATGTTTAGGCCAAGGTATGTATATATTTTTTGTGTGCTCTAGGGCAACAGTGTCTAGATGGAATTTGTATTTGTGGTCCTGGTGACTGGACCTTTTTTGGAACACCATTATTTTGGTCTTACTGAGATTTACTGTCAGGGCCCAGGTCTGACAGAATCTGTGCATAAGATCTAGGTGCTGCTGTAGGCCCTCCTTCGTTGGTGACAGAAGCACCAGATCATCAGCAAACAGCAGACATTTGACTTCGGATTCTAGTAGGGTGAGGCCGGGTGCTGCAGACTCTTCTAGTGCCTGCGCCAATTCGTTGATATATATGTTGAAGAGGGTGGGGCTTAAGCTGCATCCCTGTCTCACCCCATGACCCTGTGTGACGAAATGTGTGTTTTTTGCCAATTTTAACCGCACACTTGTTGTGTACATGGATTTTATAATGTCGTATGTTTTACCCCCAACACCACTTTCCATCAGTTTGTATAGCAGACCCTCATGTCAAATTGAGTCAAAGGCTTTTTGAAATCAACAAAGCATGAGAAGACTTTGCCTTTGTTTTGGTTTGTTTGGTTGTAAATTAGGGTGTGCAGGGTGAATACATGGTCTGTTGTACAGTAATTTGGTAAAAAGCCAAATTGACATTTGCTCAGTACATTGTTTTCATTGAGGAAATGTACGGGTCTGCTGTTAATGATAATGCTGAGGATTTTCCCAATGTTACTGTTGACGCATATGCCACGGTAGTTATTGGGGTCAAATTTGTCTCCACTTTTGTGGATTGGGGTGATCAGTCCTTGGTTCCAAATATTGGGGAAGATGCCAGAGCTAAGGATGATGTTTAATCGTTTTAGTATAGCCAATTGGAATTTGTTGTCTGTATATTTGATCATTTCATTGAGGATACCATCAACACCACAGACCTTTTTGGGTTGGAGGGTTTTTATTTTTTCCTGTAACTCATTCAATGTAATTGGAGAATCCAGTGGGTTCTGGTAGTCTTTAATAGTTGATTCTAAGATCTGTATTTGATCATGCATATGTTTTTGCTCTTTATTCTTTGTTCTAGAGCCCAAAAAGATTGGAGAAGTGGTTTACGCATACATCTCCATTTTGGATAGATAATTCTTCGTGTTGTTGTTTGTTTAGTGTTTTCCAATTTTCCCAGAAGTGGTTAGAGTCTATGGATTCTTCAATTGCATTGAGCTGATTTCTGACATGCTGTTCCTTCTTTTTCCGTAGTGCATTTCTGTATTGTTTTAGTGATTTACCATAGTGAAGGTGTAGACTCAGGTTTTCCGGGTCTCTATGTTTTTGGTTGGACAGGTTTCTCAATTTCTTTCTTAGATCTTTGCATTCTTTATCAAACCATTTGTCATTATTGTTCATTTTCTATTTTAGATTTTTAGATTTGATAGGGAAGCTGAGAGGTCAAATATACTGTTAAGATTTTCTACTGACAAGTTTACACCTTTACTAATTACAGTGGAACGTTTTACCCAGGTAATTGTCTAAAAGGGATTGAATTTGTTGTTGCCTAATTGTTTTTTGGTAGGTTTCCAAACTGCATTCCTTCCATCTATAGCATTTCTTAATGTTACTCAGTTCCTTTGGCTTTGATGCCTCATGATTGAGTATTGCTCTGTTTAAGTAGACTGTGATTTTGCTGTGGTCTGATAGGGGTGTCAGTGGGCTGACTGTGAACGCTCTGAGAGACTCTGGGTTGAGGTCAGTGAAAAGTAGTCTACAGTACTACTGCCAAGAGATGAGCTATAGGTGTACCTACCATAGGAGCCCCCTCGAAGCCTACCATTGACTATGTACATACCCAGCGTGCGACAGAGCTGCAGGAGTTGTGACCCGTTTTTGTTGGTTATGTTGTCATAGTTGTGCCTAGGGGGGCATATGTGGGAGGGAATGCTGTCACCTCCAGGCAGGTGTTTGTCCCCCTGTGTGCTGAGGGTGTCAGATTCTTGTCCGGTTCTGGCATTTAGGTCGCCACAGACTAGTACATGCCCCTGGGCCTGGCAATGATTGATTTCCCCCTCCAGGATGGAGAAGCTGTCTTCGTTAAAATATGGGGATTCTAGTGCGGGGATATAGGTAGCACACAGGAGGACGTTTTTCTCTGTTAGGATAATTTCCTTTTGAATTTCTAGCCAAATGTAGAATGTTCCTGTTTTGATTAATTTAATGGAGTGAGTTAGGTCTGCTCTATACCAAATTAGCATACCCCCTGAGTCCCTTCCCTGTTTCACACCTGGTAGTTTGGTGGATGGGACTACCAGCTCTCTATAACCTAGAGGGCAACCTGTGGGTCCGTCTCCTCTATACCAGGTTTCTTGCAGGATGACAATGTCTGTATTACCGATTTCTTTGGTGAAGTCCGGGTTCCTGCTCTTTAGGCCAAAGGCAGATGACCTCAGGCCTGGGATATTCCAGGATGATATAGTGAAGGCTTTTTGTTCCATAGAGTGTCCAATGTTGTTGGTCGTGGTTTGGCCTCAGGCCAGTAAGTGTGAGCAGAGCCTGCTGAGCATCTGGTACATGCCATTGGCTTGGGCGAGTGTGAGGGTGGGGGTTGAGACTGTTTGCCCGCTCACTCTCTCTTGGTCTCTCTGTCTCTCTCTTGGTCTCTCTGTCTCTCTCTCGGTCTCTGTCTCTCTCTCTCGGTCTCTGTCTCTCTCTCTCTCGGTCTCTGTCTCTCGGTCTCTGTCTCTCTCTCTCGGTCTCTGTCTCTCCTCGGTCTCTGTCTCTCTCTCTCTCGGTCTCTGTCTCTCTCTCTCTCGGTCTCTGTCTCTCTCTCTCTCGGTCTCTGTCTCTCTCTCTCTCGGTCTCTGTCTCTCTCTCTCTCGGTGTCTGTCTCTCGGTCTCTGTCTCTCTCTCCTCGGTCTCTGTCTCTCTCTCTCGGTCTCTGTCTCTCTGTCTCTGTCCCTCTCTCTCGGGCCGTCCCTCTCTCTCGGTCCGTCTCTCTCTCGGTCAGTCTCTCTCTATCTCCGTCTCTCTCTATCTCCGTCTCTCTCTATCTCCGTCTCTCTCTCTCTCTCTCTCTCCGGTCCCTCTCTCTCTCTCTCTCTCTCTCTCCCTCTCTCTCTCGGTCCCTCTCTCTCTCGGTCCCTCTCTCTCTCTCTCTCTCTCGGTCCCTCCTCTCTCTCTCTCGGTCCTCTCTCTCTCTCTCTCGGTCCCTCTCTCTCTCTCTCTCTCTCGGTCTCTCTCCTCTCTCTCTCTCTCTCTCTCTCTCTCTCTCTCTCTCTCTCTCTCTCTCTCTCTCTCTCTCTCTCTCTCTCTCTCTCTCTCTCGGTACCTCTCTCTCTCTCTCGGTACCTCTCTCTCTCTCTCGGTACCTCTCTCTCTCTCTCGGTCCGTCTCCCTCTCTCTCTCGGTCCCTCTCTCTCTCTCTCTCGGTCCCTCTCTCTCTCTCTCCGTCTCTCAGTTAAATTAAATTTGCTTTATTGGCATGACGTAACAATGTACATATTGCCAAAGCTTATTTTGGATATTTACAATACAAAAATAAATAAATGATAATCAAAATTGTCAACGGGACAACGGTAACAACAATAACCAAGGGTCAAAATAACCATACATTTAACAATAACAATAAGCATACAGTAGAGGACCTGTGCAGGTTGATTGGTCTGTCAGACACTGTCCCTCAACTTATGGCAGGCAGCAATAATATAATAATAATATATGCCATTTAGCTGGCTTTTATCCAGCGACTTACAGTCATGTGTGCATACATTCAATGGGTGGTATCGAACCCACTACCCTGGCGTTACAAGCGCCATGCTCTACCAACTGAGCCACAGAAGGACCGCAATGTAGTGTGCTGCCAACCCACAGCTCTCTGTGTCCTCCCCCAACAGGACGGGTAGCCTATTCTCATCAGAGAGGTATTTGAAACCTTGAATAAGGGTTTCAAATGTGGAGAAATTACACTCTCTAATTGTTTTATATATTTTTTACATTTTGCCAGGAAATGCAGCTCTGTCTCAGGTTTTGCTGTTGTGCAGTGGTTGCACAGCCTTTCCTCTGCAGGGAGCCAGGTTTTCCTGTGTCTACCCTTATCAATGGCAAGGCTGTGCTCACTGAGCCTGTACTTTGTCAAGGTTAGTAGAACAGGTTTGTGAACTCAGCCCCGGACCAGCTGGATGAGGGGACTCTTTTCTTTGCTCAGATCTTGGCATTGCAGGGCTTGGTAATGATATGAGAGGAGGTCACTGTATTTTAGATGTTTCCAAAACCTATTTGCTCTTTTTTGAGTTATTATTAGTGGATATTGTCCTAATTCTGCACTGCATGCATTGTTTGTAGTTTTCCTCTGGACATGTAGGAGAATCTTACAGAACTCTGCATGCAGGGTTTCAATGGGGTGTTTGTGCTATTTGATGAAATCTTGTTTTGCAAGTGGACCCCACACCTCACTGCCATAAAGTGGACCCCACACCTCACTGCCATAAAGTGGACCCCACACCTCACTGCCATAAAGTGGACCTCACACCTCACTGCCACAAAGTGGACCCCACACCTCACTGCCATAAAGTGGACCTCACACCTCACTGCCATAAAGTGGACCTCACACCTCACTGCCATAAAGTGGACCTCACACCTCACTGCCATAAAGTGGACCTCACACCTCACTGCCATAAAGTGGACCTCACACCTCACTGCCATAAAGTGGACCTCACACCTCACTGCCATAAAGTGGACCCCACACCTCACTGCCATAAAGTGGACCTCACACCTCACTGCCATAAAGTGGACCTCACACCTCACTGCCATAAAGTGGACCTCACACCTCACTGCCATAAAGTGGACCCCACACCTCACTGCCATAAAGTGGACCCCACACCTCACTGCCATAAAGTGCAATTGGTTCAATGACATATTCAAATAGTTTTAGCCAAATTGTAATAGGTATTTCAAGTTGAATTAGCTTTTTAATGGTGTATAATGTCCTGTGTGCTTTCTCTCTGTTCATTCACTGCTTCATTAAGGTGTCCAGTTGAGCTTATTTTTAAACCTAAATAATTGTATTGTGTGCAGTACTCTATATATTTTGTACCAATTGAGAACTTTGGTCTAATTCCCTGAGATCTGGGTCTTCTCTGGAAAATCATTATTTTAGTCTTTTTGGGGTTTACTGCCAGGGCCGAGGTCTGGCAGTACTGCTCTAGCAGATCCAGGCTCTGCTGTAGGCCATGTGCTGTGGGTGAAAGCAGGCATAGGTCATCTGCGAAGATTAGGCATTTAACTTCTGAATTGTGGAGACTAACACCAGGGGCTGAGGATTTTTCTAGACTAGTGTCCAATTCTTTGATGTAAATATTGGAGAGTGCAGGGCTCAGATTGCAACCCTGACGAAGGCCCCGCCCTGGCTAAAGAATTCTGTTATTTTCTTGCAAATTTTAATGCTGCACGTATTGCCAGTATACATTGATTTAATTATGTCATGTTTTACTCCCTACACCACTTTCAATAACTTTGTAGAACAGTCGTGCATGCCAAATAGAATCAAATGCTTTTTGGAAGTCGATAAAGCAAGCGCATATTTTGGTGGACATGTTTATCTATCAGGGTGTGTACGGTGTAAATATGATCAGTTGTGTGATATTTGTTTGGGTATAAATCCAATTTGGCTTTTACTCAAGACATTGTGCTTATTAAGGAAGTTTAGAACTCTTACATTTATATTACTACAGAAAACCTTCCCCAGGTTACTGTTCACACAAATGCCTCTGTAATTGTTAGGGTCAAGTTTGTCTCCGTTCTTAAAGATTGGAGTTATGAGTCCTTGATTCCAGATATCAGGGAAATAACCTACACTCAGGATCAAATTAAACAGTTTTAATATAGCCAATTGAAATTTTGCACTTGTGAGTTTGAGCATTTAGGATGCCATCAGGTCTGCATGGTTTTTTAAATTTGAGGGCCTGAAGTTTCTTATAGATCTCCTGGTCAGTAATTGGGGAGTCCAATGGATTTTGATTGTCCTTTATAGCTTTTCTAGTCCATTCAACTTATCATGAATTTGCCGTTCTGCGTTTGTGTCAATTTGAACGATGTTGTAGAGTGTTTTAAAATGGGTTGTCCATATGTCACCATTTTGTATCGCTAATTCCTCTTGTTTAGATTTAGATTGAATTTTTCTCCAATTTTGCCAGAAGTTGTTTGTGTTTATGGACTCCTCGGTGTCAACTGCTTGCTGTTGTACTGTGCTTTTTTGGTTCTGAGTGTACGTTTATAGAGTTTTAAAGTAATGAAGGTGTAATTCACCATTATTTGGGTCTCTGTGCTTTTGGTTGGATAGTGTTCTATGTTTTTTTTCTTATAATTGTACAATCTGCATCAAACCAGTTGTCATCTGTGATCTTTTTTGTTTAGTTTTTTTTTTAAATCAATTTCAATTGTCCTTCCTTTGCCATTTGCCTGAATATATAGTTGATGTTGTGTTCTGCTAGATTGATGCCTTCTTTACTGTGAGTGAATGTTGTATCCAGAAAGTTATCTAAGAGTGTCTGGATGTTTTGGTTACAGGTTGCATTGTGGTATTCTTCTGTGCTGTTTTGGGCCCATCTGTATGAATGTCTGATGTTGTACAGCTTACTGGGCTGTGAATGTGGTTGTTTCCATGTCTGTTCTTTTGAGGAACAACGTAATTTGGCTGTGATCAGATCGAGGTGTTCGTGGCTTGACAGTGAATGAGCTGAGAGAGAAAGGGTCAATGTCTGTGATCATATAGTCTACTGTACTGTGGCCAAGAGGTGAGCTGTAGGTGAATCTCTCCAAAGAGTCCCCCCCCGTAACCTACCATTGACAAAGTACAGACCCAGGCTTCTACAGAGCTGCAACAGATCCCTTCAGTTTTTGTTGTTTTTGCTGTCACTGTTGATTCTACGGGGGAGATTAAGAGAGTTAGAGACACTATGGCCTGTAATAAAGCTGTCGCCTCGTGTGCTCGTTAGATCAGGTAGTGTTCCTGTGCGCGCATTTGTGTCCCCACAGATGAGCACATTTCCCTGGGCCTGGAAATGGCACCGATCTTCCTCAAGGGTGGAGAAGATCTCCTCTGAGTAATATGGGGATTCTGAGGGGGGATATATATTGCGCAAAGGAACACATCTTTTTCTGTCAGTACAAGTTATTTTTTCAGTTTTAACCAAATGTGATATTTACCAATTTTGAGGGGATCAATTAGATGTTGTAGTTCGGATTTGTACCAAATGATCGATCTCTCTCTCTCTGTCTCTCTCTCTGTCTCTCTGTCTCTCTCTGTCTCTGTCTCTCTGTCTCTGTGTGGTTGTTCAGAGCATGGCAGCATTGCTCTCTGATTGCAGGGAGGGTTGAGATGAGGAGGAAAGAAATGCACTTCTAATGGAATACTGAGAGACCTACATGCATAGTACAATACAATCCACGCAGGGAGATGGGAGCATGTTGAAGGTGTGTGTGTGTGTGTTTGATGTCTTGTGTGTGTCGCACGCCCTCCCAGCTGCTTTTCTATGGTAGATGATTTTATGCAAGTATCCTTTTTCTTTTGAGGGCAACATTCCTGCTGTACTCTGTGCAGTAAAGTCTAGGCAGTAGTAAAACAGATGAATGCAGCATCAGCCCCCAGTAGTGTGTGTGTGTGTGAGGTTGTGTCTCACGTCCTCTTGACAGCGTTGATGAATGCAGCATCAGCCCCCAGCAGGAAGTTTGCTGTCACACACACAAAGTTTTACTATCCTTGTTGGGACATAAATGTACGATTCTGTTGCTGTTTGCTGCAATGACTTTATTTCTCTGACACGGAGATATTATACATTAGCAGGACTTATCAGTTTACTGTGAGCATTTAGGATCACCAAAACATGCAAATGAGCCTCATGCTGCTTAACTAGCACATTTTGGTTTCCTTTCTTGACTTCAGTGTTTCTGTCCTTCTGTTTGTCCTTCAATGAATAGATTCCTAATGAGCCAATTGAACATTGTCAATGCAGTTCACATTCCCCTGTCATATCTCCCTCCAGACGTTATTACAGCTTTGCCATTGTTGGTTTGAACCAGAAGGTACAACTCTGCAACAAACAAATGGGCTATATAGACCTGAGTGGACCTCCTCTGATGTTCAGTGAAGAGGAGCTGTTGTGTGGACAGGTGCACTGCAGTGGAGATGGATAGTCAGTGTTGTCTGTGCATTTGGTAATCCTCTATCACAGGCGCTTTGCAATAATGGATCGAGGAACATTATCTAGATTAGCCTTAATGATAGAAATAGCAGTTGAACTATGACCACAATCAGTCTCTGAACATTGAAGTTAAAGGAGCAGAAGAGGATAGTTAGAGAGTTTAAGTGTGTCCTGGAATCCGCAAAGAGAGTAGTGTAAAGAAAATGGATGACAGTATGATTTGAGGATGAATGGCCTACATGGATGGATGAATGGGATGAAAGCGAGATGAATGAAATTATGACAAATAAATTATTAAACGGGCAGATTGAAATTTGTTTTCACTCTGACAGAGTAGACGTGAGTGCTTTGGGGTTGCCTAGGCAACAGGTTGCCTGTCGGTTGGATGGAAGGAAGAAGGTGGGCGTGCAGGAGTCAGCCAGGGCTTGTGGGGTGGCGAGGAGAGCGGAGGCAGGACGGGACGATTTGCACAGAGCGTACGGCATGTCACACCGGGACCAACCAACGCCAACTGTAGATGCATGGGATTCCTATGGGTGCCCCCTCTGCACTAGCTATGACCACTGACCCCCTAGCCCTGCCCCGTAACAAACAGATCAAAGAACTATCAAAAATGTTTACAACATGCCACATGCTGTAACATCACACAGTTCTGTGGTGGTTACGGTCCGGGTGGGGATTGTGGAAGTTAGCAATGGCATTTAAAAACATAATTCTGTGTCAATGAAGCACTTGATGAGAAGGGGGGCTCTCTTTCTTAGCATTTCTTAGCATTCAGCTGGTCACCATGCTTCACGTGAGCTGGTTGGTAGCTGAATCATGTCCCGCTTGGAACACACACCTCTCTTGTACCGTTGAGTATAGTAAAAGTATTGGCAAGACAGGGCTGTGGTCACATTTGAATATACAGTGCCTTGCGAAAGTATTCGGCCCCCTTGAACTTTGCGACCTTTTGCCACATTTCAGGCTTCAAACATAAAGATATAAAACTGTATTTTTTTGTGAGGAATCAACAACAAGTGGGACACAATCATGAAGTGGAACGACATTTATTGGATATTTCAAACTTTTTTAACAAATCAAAAACTGAAAAATTGGGCGTGCAAAATTATTCAGCCCCTTTACTTTCAGTGCAGCAAACTCTCTCCAGAAGTTCAGTGAGGATCTCTGAATGATCCACTGTTGACCTAAATGACTAATGATGATGAATACAATCCACCTGTGTGTAATCAAGTCTCCGTATAAATGCACCTGCACTGTGATAGTCTCAGAGGTCCGTTAAAAGCGCAGAGAGCATCATGAAGAACAAGGAACACACCAGGCAGGTCCGAGATACTGTTGTGAAGAAGTTTAAAGCCGGATTTGGATACAAAAGATTTCCCAAGCTTTAAACATCCCAAGGAGCACTGTGCAAGCGATAATATTGAAATGGAAGGAGTATCAGACCACTGCAAATCTACCAAGACCTGGCTGTCCCTCTAAACTTTCAGCTCAAACAAGGAGAAGACTGATCAGAGATGCAGCCAAGAGGCCCATGATCACTCTGGATGAACTGCAGAGATCTACAGCTGAGGTGGGAGACTCTGTCCATAGGACAACAATCAGTCGTATATTGCACAAATCTGGCCTTAATGGAAGAGTGGCAAGAAGAAAGCCATTTCTTAACCTGTTAAGTCGACCCTCTACTTTTTCGAACATTCTGTTAAAAATCGCGCAACATTTCAGCGCCCTGCTACTCAGGCCAGGAATATATTATTATTATTATATATTATTAGTATGTGTGGATAGAAAACACTCAGACGTTTATAAAACTGGTTAAATCACAGTTGTGACTATAACAGAACGTGCGTTTCATCGAAAAGTGCAGGAAAATCTGATCACTGAAAATGGAAATAAATATCCATGCACGACTTCAAGGAATTGTTCAAAGTGAACCGAATTAAATGAGGCCGAGGTTGCAGTGCCTACAGCTTCCACACGTTGTCTAGAGTCTTGTCATTTGATTCAGCTTTGATTCTTGGTCATACCGAATCAAGGGAACCGATTCCCTCCGGTCTCCGACCGGATGTTTTGGTCGAACTCTCTCCAGACATTTTTTTCGAGACAGACACCTATAGAATTGACATCGCCTCCTGATGAATTTTATCGCTTATTAACGTGTACTAATACCTAAAGTTGCATTACAAAAGTATTTCGAAGTGTTTTGTGAAAGTTTATCGTCGACTTTTTGAATTTTAAAAAATGACGTTACGTTATGAAACGCTATTTTTTTCCGTTTATCACACAGTCTTCATAGATCGATATCTAGGCTATATATGGACCGATTTAATCGAAAAAAGACCCAATAGTGATTATGGGACATCTAGGAGTGCCAACAAAGAAGCTGGTCAAAGGTAATGAATGTTTTATATTTTATTTGTGCGGTTTGTGTAGCGACGACTATGCTAATTATTTTGTTTACGTCCCCTGCGGGTCTTTTGGGGTGTTACATGCTATCAGATAATAGCTTCTCATGCTTTCGCCGAAAAGCATTTTAAAAATCTGACTTGTTGCCTGGATTCACAACGAGTGTAGCTTTAATTCAATACCCTGCATGTGTATTTTAATGAACGTTTGAGTTTTAACTAATACTATTAGCATTTAGCGTAGCGCATTTGCACAATCGCATGGGACGCCTGCGTGCCAGGTAGGAGCAAGAGGTTAAAGATATCCATAAAAAGTGTTGTTTAAAGTTTGCCACAAGCCACCTGGGAGACACACCAAACATGTGGAAGAAGGTGCTCTGGTCAGATGAAACCAAAATTTAACCTTTTGGCAACAATGCAAAACGTTATGTTTGGCGTAAAAGCAACACAGCTCATCACCCTGAACACAACATTCCCACTGTCAAACATGGTGGTGGCAGCATCATGGTTTGGGCCTGCTTTTCTTCAGCAGGGACAGGGAAGATGGTTAAAATTGATGGGAAGATGGATGGAGCCAAATACAGGACCATTCTGGAAGAAAACCTGATGGAGTCAGCAAAAGACCTGAGACTGGGACGGAGATTTGTCTTCCAACAAGACAATGATCCAAAACATAAAGCAAAATCTACAATGGAATGGTTCAAAAATAAACATATCCAGGTGTTAGAATGGCCAAGTCAAAGTCCAGACCTGAATCCAATCGAGAATCTGTGGAAAGAACTGAAAACTGCTGTTCACAAATGCTCTCCATCCAACCTCACTGAGCTTGAGCTGTTTTGCAAGGAGGAATGGGAAAAAATGTCAGTCTCTCGATGTGCAAAACTGATAGAGACATTCCACAAGCGACTTACAGCTGTAATCGCAGCAAAAGGTGGCGCTACAAAGTATTAACTTAAGGGGGCCGAATAATTTTGCACGCCCAATTTTTCAGTTTTTGATTTGTTAAAGTTTGAAATATCCAATAAATGTCGTTCCACTTCATGATTGTGTCCCACTTGTTGTTGATTCTTCACAAAAAAATACAGTTTTATATCTTTGTTTGAAGCCTGAAATGTGGCAAAAGGTCGCAAAGTTCAAGGGGGCCGAATACTTTCGCAAGGCACTGTATATTCAGCAAAAAAAGAAACGTCCTCTCACTGTCAACTGCGTTTATTTTCAGCAAACTTAATGTGTAAATATTTGTATGAGGGGCGGCAGCATAGCCTAGTGGTTAGAGCGTTGGACTAGTAACCGGAAGGTTGCGAGTTCAAACCCCTGAGCTGGCAAGGTACAAATCTGTCGTTCTGCCCCTGAACAGGCAGTTAACCCACTGTTCCCAGGCCATCATTGAAAATAAGAATGTGTTCTTAACTGACTTGCCTGGTTAAATAAAGGTAAAATAAAAAAAATAATAAAAAAAATGAACATAAGATTCAAAAAGTGAGACATAAACTGAACAAGTTCCACAGACATGCGACTAACAGAAATGTAATAATGTGTCCCTGAACAAAGGGGGGGGGTGGGGCAAAATCAAAAGTAACAGTCAGCATCTGGTATGGCCACCAGCTGCATTAAGTACTGCAGTGCTTCTCCTCATGGACTGCACCAGATTTGCCAGTTCTTGCTGTGAGGTATTACCCCGCTCTTCTACCAAGGCACCTGTAAATTCCCAGACATTCCCAGAAATTCCCAGGCCCTCCCCCTCACCCTCTGATCCAACAGGTCCCAGACGTGCTCAATGGGATTGAGATCCGGGCTCTCCACTGGCCATGGCAGAACACTGACGTTCCTGTCTTGCAGGAAATCACGCACAGAACGAGCAGTATGGCTGGTGGCATTGTCATGCTGGAGGGTCATGTCAGGATGAGCCTGCAGGAAGGGTACCACATGAGGGAAGAGGATCTCTTCCCTGTAACTCACAGCGACGAGATTGCTTGCAATGGCAATAAGCTCAGTCCGATGATGCTGTGAGGCACCACCCCAGGCCATGACGGACCGCCCACCTCCAAATCGATCCCACTCCAGAGCACAGGCCTCGGTGTAACGCTAATTCCTTCGACGATAAACGCAAATCCGACCATCACCCCTGGCGAAACAAAACCGCGACTCGTCAGTGAAGAGCATTTTTTGCCAGTCCTGTCTGGTCCAGCGATGGTGGGTTTGTGCCCATAGGCAACGTTGTTGCCGGTGATGTCTAGTGAGGACCTGCCTTACAACAGGCCTACAAGCCCTCAGTCCAGCCTCTCTCAGCCTATTGTGGACAGTGAGCACTGATGGAGGGATTGTGCGTTCCTGGTGTAACTCGGGCAGTTGTTGTTGCCATCCTGTACCTTTCCCACAGGTGTGATGTTCGGATGTACCGATCCTGTGCAGTTGTTACACGTGCTCTGCCACTGCGAGGACAATCAGCTGTCCGTCCTGTCTCCCTGTAGCGCTGTCTTAGGCCACTTCAGGGACATTGCAATTTATTACCCTGGCCACATCTGCAGTCCTCATGCCTCCTTCAGCATGCCTAAGGCACGTTCACGCAGATGAGCAGGGACCCTGGGCATCTTTCTTTTGGTGTTTTCAGAGTCAGTAGAAAGGCCTCTTTAGTGTCCTAAGTTTTCATAACTGTGACCTTAATTGCCTACCGTCTGTAAGCTGTTAGTGTCTTAGCGACCGTTCCAACGGTGCATGTTCATTAATTGTTTATGGTTCATTGAACAAGCATGGGAAACAAACAGTTTTTAAACCCTTTACAATGAAGATCTGTGAAGTTATTTGGATTTTTACAAATTATCTTTGCAAGACAGGGTCCTGAAAAATGATTTTTTTTTTTTTTGTTGCTGAGTTTACATTGAAATACCCAGCTGCATATTGACAGTGTGTTGTATAATGTGTTGTAAAGGGTGTTGATGTAACTGTAGCATTAAGGTATCATTATCATGATTGTAGGAAGAGGAGGAGACCATTGTAATGGAAGCTAGTCACTGCCCCCACACACATGATGTAAAGCACTTGGAGAAAACTAGTTTAAGGTGCTAAATGAATGTAATCCATGATTCAGTGTCAAGAACCCTGTGGTCATAAACTGTCCTTTAATCCCACAGCATTAACCAGTGAATAACAGCTCAGGTTCTTCCTATGGCTTCAATAGAAGCAGAATGGAAGTCTTTAGTGGACTCACAGAGCTGCTCCCTTGAGACCAGTTGAACCGACGACTGGCAAATATTACAAACTGTCTCCAGCATAAGCAAATAGTAATCACGGATATGTATAGTGTATAAATAATCTATGTAATGTGTGTGCTAAAATGGCAACCATAATTTGTATTCTGGCCCTCACCATTCAGGCATGTGTGTTCATCTGTTGAATGTATGTATGTACATGTGGTGAGAGACATGTATTTCCAAATCAGTCTCCTCACGTTACAATATGTGATTATTCATTGTAGTGTTTTATTGTTTGCTCCTTTTTGTTTCTTCAGTTATTGAGAAACGGGGGGTTCAATTATATTATCTTGATTCCTCATATCCTTTCTCCTTGCCTCCTTCTTGAAACGCATTGGAGGAGATCTTCTGCTCCAATGTGTTGACAAGGAGATGGGATGTGGATGCGAGGAATCAGGGAAATTCAGTTGAGATTCACCCCAGGCCAATTCACTGGGAGAATCTCAATTGCATACTCCTCGTGTCCTCTCTCCTTGCCTCCTTCTCAAAACCCATTAGAGGAGCAGGTCAAAGGGGAGGGACCTCTGGCTTTCTCGTCCAATTGGTTTTGAGACCAGGAGAGAGGATGCGAGGAGTATGCAATTGAGATTCTCCCACTGAGTGCTGGCTGCTGAGGAGGATGCTGAGGTTTGTGGCTAGGGTTCATGGGCTAGCCATTCCATACCCCACTGATGAGCCAGTTATGTCATCTGTCACTCACCGCTAAGGGCAAAGGAATGTGAACAGACAAAAGCTTTTAGGAGAACTGTTTTGTTTTGTTGACTTTGCACGTTAAAATTGTATGATTTGAAAAACAAAACTCTGAATTATACAAAACAACATTTTAATCAATTTTCTTATCATATACTTATTTGGTGCTAGTAGTTTCCATGGAATACTCTTGAGCACCATCTTTCCTCAAATAGTGGATTAGATATCTACATGTTAAAAGGAGATACATTCATCTTTCCCTTTGAGATAGGAGATAAAATATGTAATCATTCTTAGCTTTCATCATGACTGGAATTTGTTCCTCACTTCTGCTACTTAGCAGTGTCTGAATGACACCTAATTATCCAATGTACAGAGTGTAGCTGTGAACAAACCCTCCCGTTCAACGATTTTAGCTCAGGTAATTCTTTAGAAGAACCCATTGTTTTTATTTCCTGGAACTCCCATAAAACATCATTGTCCTCTGAAGGAAATGTGCTGTATTTGTAACTGAACAATGTGATTTACTATTGCATGTAGCAACAGTGCCACCCTCTGGTGAGGTTGTGTAACAACAGCACAGGCCGAACTTTGATGTGGTTCTATTTGACCTCTAGTTGGTTTTCAAACCACTGTGCCATCATGCCCTTCCGGAACAATGCTCTGCTTTCAGACTGAGAATAGCTGTTATCCAGTAGTTTGTAGGGAGAGACCATTATAGAACCACTGTGGGGGGTGGTAGTATCCATCCATGAGTAGTGCATAGCTACAGTGCAGGAAGAGATGTGTTTTGTTTTGTCATGCTTTGGCTCTGTGCGCTACGTGGGCAGATAGAGCTTATGTTTGGATTTATCTGGATCTCCTCCGTTTATTGTGGCAAGGCAACGCTCAATTGTTGGCTAAAGTCAGATTAGCTATTTGTTTACCCTCCCCAGCAGGTCCTAGACTTTTGGGAGCCCTAAACGGGATTGTTTTCTAGAGTGGCTGCGGTTCCGTATTTTCTTGATCCGGATATTTCTGCATGGAGGGGGAATGCACTAGAGATATGGTTGACATGTTCTAACTATGCATTCCATGCCTCAAGTTTATTTTTCAGGAGTGGTGTGAGGCTACATGCAGCGATCATGTTGTACACAGAAGACATGATCGACATGTTCGCATAAACTTTGTTCTCTGTTGTAACATATTTAGGCAAGTATGTCAAACACAAGCAAGACTTGTACAGGCAGTCAAAATAGCGATTATTTTCTCATTTAACCTGTTAATCCTACCCCCTACTTTTTCTAACATTCAAATCAAAGTTTATTTGTCACGTGCACCGAGTAGACCTTACAGTGAAATGCTTACTTAAAGTATTAGGTGAACAAAAACAAGGTATAAGGTGAACAAGAGGTAGGTAGAGAACTAAAACAGTACAAAGACAGGCTATATACTGTACAGCAGCGAGGCTATATACAGGCACCGGTTAGTCGGGCTGATTGAGGTAGTATGTACATGTAGAAAAGGTTAAAGTGACTATGCATATATGATGAACAGAGAGTAGCAGTAGCGTAAAAGAGGGGGTGGTGGGCGGGACACAAGGCAGATAGCCAGGTTAGCCACTGTGTGGGAGCACTGGTTGGTCGGGCCAATTGAAGTAGTATGTACATGAATGTATAGTTAAAGTGACTATGCATATATGATACACAGAGAGTAGCAACAGTGTAAAAAGAGGGGGGTGGCACACAATGCAAATAGTCCGGGTAGCCATTTGATTACCTCTTCAGGAGTCTTATGGCTCGGGGGTAAAACCTGTTGAAGCCTTTTTGTCCAAGACTTGGCACTCCGGTACCGCTTGCCATGCGGTAGTAGAGCACAGTCAGGGGTGGCTGGGGTCTTTGACCATTTTTAGGGCCTTCCTCTGACCGCACCTGGTATAGAGGTCCTGGATGTTATGAAGCTTGGCCCCAGTGATGTACTGGGCCGTACGCACTACCCTCTGTAGTGCCTTGTTGTCAGAGGCCGAGCAATTGCCATACCAGGCAGCTGTAGAACCTTTTGAGGATCTCAGGACCCATGCCAAATCTTTTTAGTTTCCAGAGGGGGAATAGGCTTTGTTGTGCCCTCTTTATGACTGTCTTGGTGTGTTTGGACCATTCTAGTTTGTTGGTGATGTGGACACCAAGGAACTTGAAGCTCTCAACTTGCTCCACTACAGCCCCGTTGATGAGAATGGGGGCGTGCTCGGTCCTGCTTTTCCTGTAGTCCACAATCATTTCCTTAGTCTTGGTTACGTTAAGGGGGAGGTTATTATTCTGGCACCACCCGGTCAGGTCTCTTACTTCCTCCCTATAGGCTGTCTCGTTGTTGTCGGTGATCAGGCCTACCACTGTTTTGCCGTCAAATTTAATGATGGTGTTGGACTCGTGCCTGGCCATGCAGTCGTGGGTGAACAGGGAGTACAGGAGGGGACTGAGCACGAACCCCTGGGGAGCTCCAGTGTTGAGAATCAGTGTGGCAGATGCGTTGCTACCTTATCATTTCAAACATTGGCTAGTTCATTTTCCTGTAACTCTCGCTACAATATGGCAGCATAACTATTAATATTCATTATTCATATCACAAATAGCAGGCAGTAGTTGACAAAAAAAAAGCAGTAGTTGACAAACAACGTAAGGAATAATAGCGAGGCTGGTGATGCAATACTAACGGCCAGACTGGTTACCGGACTGGATATACATGCACGGGCTGGACTGGATATACATGCACGGGCTGGACTGGATATACATGCACGGGCTGGACTGGATATACATGCACGGGCTGGACTGGATATACATGCACGGGCTGGACTGGATATACATGCACGGGCTGGACTGGATATACATGCACGGGCTGGACTGGATATACATGCACGGGCTGGACTGGATATACATGCACGGGCTGTCTTTCAGTTAATTCTCATTTTTCCAAGGGGCAGAAAGAAGAAATGTGTAATTTTAGAGAATTTACTGCAATTCTACCCATTTGCCATGAATTGTTCCATGTTAATGATATCTAAGTGAGCGTCATTTTTTTTAAATCAGTGGGGGTGGAGGTCAGGGCCCCTGGACACGTGCCTGGTCGGTATTCGGCCATGATTACTACAAGTTTAGATATTTGGGGCAGCAGGTAGCTTAGTGGTTAGAGCATTGGGCCAGTAATCAAGTTTCTGGTTTGAATCTCCGAGCTGACGAGCTAAAAATCTGTCGTTCTGCCCCTGAACAAGGCAGTTAACCCGCTGTTCCTAGGCCGTCATTGTAAATAAGAATTTGTTCTTAACTGACTTGCCTAGTTAAATAAAGGTTATACACACTGGACTAACTTACTGATCTAAGTTATTTTAGCTGACATGGCTAATTGACATGGCTAAGAGAATAATTGCTGATGCACAAACACATTTTGAACATGCACCTTGTGTATTCTAATGCAAAAGTAAGTTGAGACCCCGACTGAGTTCCTAAAAATGTATTTTTCTTATTTTTGGGGGTTCGGGGGGCCCCTAGCCTGCTGGGGCTCTAAACGACTGCTTATGTCGCTTATGCCTGGAGCCAACCCTGCTGCCGTGCTTCTCCCCTCCGGGAGCCTATAGTGGCGTGGAGATGCCGCTACCGTGTGTGTTTTTAAAAAATGTATTTTTATTTATTTATCCTTTATTTAAATTGGCAAATCAGTGAAAAACAAATTCTTATTTACAATGATGGCCTACCCCAGCCAAACCCAGATGACGCTGGGCCAATTGTGCGCCGCCCTATGGGACTCCCAATCATGGCTGGTTGTGATACAGCCTGGATGTTAAGTTCTAGTGGTCACTAGCTGGCACAGCAACAAAGCCATAAATTCTGATTTGAAACTTAACGATAACCTTAACAATATAGCCAATTTTGACTTTGCAAATCACATTTTCTTTGTCACGTGCCGAATACAACAGTTGTACACTTTACCGTGAAATGCTTACTTACGATCCCTTTTCCAACAATGCAGAGTTAAAAAGTAAGAACATTTTGCAACAAAAAAAAGGAAATAGTAACACAATAACAAGGCTTCTGTAGTTTGAAAACCTTTCCAAAAAACTAAGTGAAACTGGAAAGTTCTATCACCAGGTGATTGTGACTTCTATCAGTTTGCATCTCTCCAGAACTGTTTGTAATGCATTTATCATTGTCCATTCTAGCTGACTCGCAACACCTGTTATTTCATCCCAAGGTGAAATAACTGATTCAGCCATTCTGAGTCGGTGATTGCAGATATAGAAGTGTGGATTCCACCTACTTCTGTGCGGTGGACCTGTAATGCTGCTGACTAGCAGCGGGAGAAGTCGAGTCACCTGTGAAACTGGTAGGCAGCTCAGTGTGCACCTGGGGAGAAGATAATTAGCTTGCTACCTGCCTTGCTCTCTGTCCCCATACACCCGCCTCTTCTTAGAACAGTCAGATGAGTCATTGTGGGGTCACTGGCCCCTCAATAACACACTACGTTCTTAGCCTATGTCACAACAATTAAGGAGAGAGAAAGTTAAGTGAGTCTTTTTGTTTCATATTCGATCTATGGGAGTCATGGTGTATAGTGTTCATTGTGGTGGGACAAGTACTCTGAACTGAACCTTTCTAGGGACGGCTGCGATGCAGAAGGTTGACAGCTACAGTAGCCTTGAGTCTAGGCCTATAGCTTGAAATCAACTGATTCATTACCAAGCGTTTCACAGCCTGACTCCTCTTCATGTTGAAATCAGACCTAAATAATGCCCCTTATTTTGCTGTAATAACCAAATTCATCACTGTTTTATGATACGAGGTATAAGATGCCGACGAGATATATGATCAGCATTACCAACGCGTTATTAAGGATGACATTTCTGTTGCTATGTACAGACCTTTCAATGGACACACTCTTTCCATGACCTTCCCTGATGTCATCCCCGTAACCTTTAACAACCTGTCATCGCGCGTCACCATAGTCACCGTGGAAAAACTGGTGTTTCAGCCCTGACATGCACCTGCCATTATCTAAGAGCTTATTCTTGGCCTTGTGACTCGAGGCACTCGAGAGCATGAAGCTCGCACATTATCATCAGCACCTTAATTACACTCAATTATCAGAACAAAATGAATTTTGATTAGTCCTGTATATACATCTGAGCAGCAACACATTATCAGGCTGAGGCAATGATGATGATCTCGACCTTGAAATCATCACTCATTTCTCTTTCGTGTCTTGTGATTGGTTCGGATTCTCCAGTTCAGACTATTAATTGTTGATGATGGCGTGTTGCAACCTGAAACAATGCTCTTTGATATTGATGTGATAGTTCATTCCAGAATCAAATGTAGTCAGATATTTTCAGACCACAATGGCTGTGTAATATCAGGATGAGTCCACATCCCATGCCATCTGTTCGGGTACTAGATCCAACAATTTGCCTCGATCCCAAAATAATGAGAGAATAGACGCAGTCTAATTTTAGTATTCAAGATGATGCCCATCTTCGCTATTCATTTGGGATTGACACATAACAGATGGCGTGAACTCTCAAAATTATTTAGGGTGTTAACTACTGCTTGAAGCCCAGCCAACCAAGTCAGTGGTTCCTGGCGTACTTGATGTTCTACAGTCAGTGGCGAACACAAGCCAGCAAAAGAATGTCTTGAAAGATATTGGACTTGTTTGTTGTACAGTATGCTGAGAAAAGACCTCACCAGAGGCTGGGTCTCCTCTCCACCGCTGCTATCACTATCAATGGGGCTCTCTACTCCGTTCAGCAGTAGATAGTCTCCATCAGTCTAGTTTTATCTCTTTGAAAACTGATTGAAGTATTCAGTCTGTGGCTGTCGCGTATCGGATGTGCTCGAGACGAGGTTTTGTACTATAACAGAGAGTTGACCAACTTCCTTTTTCAGTGGGCATAGGCACCACCATTCTTATTGAATATCTGTTCCTAAAGGAATGGAAGCTCTGAGCATACCTAGCGTTTCTCTGTTCCTGGAGTTTGATGGCAAGTTAGCAAAGCATTTCAGAGGACGTTATTGCCTCGTCTTAAGTTCTGTATGAGGACGTAAATGCCTATAGACTTTAGATTTTATTTAATTATTCAAGTTCTAAGCTCTCTCATTTGTTAAGGGCATCAGCCTAGCGGTCCTCTGGCTGGCTGGGGCATGGCATGCAGAGACGGGCTGTCGTGGTGTACACTGTCAGGTGTCATGGTGGGGTTCAGATGGGGTGATGCCAGCGGTCCTCTGACTGGATGGGGCATGCAGAGAATGGCTGTCAGGGTGGGGTGGGGACACACCGCAGAGAGAGCGAGAGAGGCTGTTGGGGTCATGGTGGGTTGACGCCTACTAGCCTGCCCGCCAGGGATCCTGCAGCTGTCGGTCTTTCTTTCTCTCTGTCTCCCTCTCTCGACATGAGGCATCAGTCTGGGAAACTGACAAAACCACTGTGCTCACTCATCTCATTGGCATGCAGATTTAAGCAGGCAGCCCAGAGGGAGACAGAGGGAGAGACAGAGAACGTAACAGACAATACTTCTGTAGGGAATAGGCAGAAACAACAGCACTGCTACTTATTAACCACTTACCCCTGCTTCACATTACTTCACTTCCCCCCTAGGTCTTGTTTAGTAGGCATGAAATGGGACAAAAGGTTTTGAAACAGAGGTTGGTTGGGCTACTACCTGACCTTGACTAATAGGAACGGCAATGTTTATTTCCTAGTGGTCTGTACAACATTCTGATCCTTGTCATGGATAGTAAGAAGTCATGTCTCTCTGCTTTAAATAGTACATAGCAATTTATACTGAGTGTAAAAAAAATATTAAGGACATCTGCTCTTTTCTTGACATAGACTGACGAGGTGAATCCAGGTGACGTCACTTGTTTGAAGTGGATTCATCAGTGTAGAGGGAGGGGACAGGTTAAAGAAGGATTTTTAAGCCTCGACAATTCAGACATGGATTGTGAATGTGTGCCATTCAGAGGGTGAATGGACAAGTCAAAATATGTATGTGCCTTTGAACAGGGTATGGTAGGTAGTAGGTGCCAGGTGTAGCGATTTTGTGTCAAGAACTGCAACGCTGCTGGGGTTTTCAACAGTTTCCTGTGTGTATCAAGAATGGTCCACCTCCCAAAGGACATCCAGCCGTGCCCCGACTATTTGATGCTGTTCTGAGGGCAAAGGGGGCGGGGGCTTTCAACTCAATATAAGGAAGATGTTTGGCATACTCAGTTTATATCTGCAATGTTCTGAATGTTTCACCTTACTAAAGAGGCCACACATGCAGAAAACAAAGAACAGTAATTTGGTTGCCACCCCAGTTGCTGTTGTGCTATGGTACTGTGTATTTCTACCGTTAGAGTACTGTAGTATTGCACCACTAGGGTCTATCTTCCATGGTTTGTCTTCCAACTCCTCCCTACACGTGCCCTCACACCTGTCTCATCCCTCCTGGCTCGGCATCCCAGCAGAGCCCCAGAAATAGCCCACTTTAGCAGTGTGGTGGCACCAGGGGCCCATTACCATGTGACCTGCGAAGGGCAACACCTGTGAAGATCCCGGAGTAAAAATAACCAAAACAATCCACGCTGTGTTGACACAGGTGGTGCCAAGGGCTTCCCTGTCCTCCATGAATACATTAGTTCTGCTTCTAGAATGTTTGCTGCAGTTATGTATCATGCTTACTTAGATTACATAACGGAACAGAATCACATTATAAAATCTCAGTTCTCTTGAAGGGGGTCAGATGCCGTAGTATATTGATGATAACGTTGGTTGGGTAGACATCTTTGTGGTTTGGGTAAGTACACATTTCTGGTTTCTTTTATTTCAGTTTTATATTTTTGCTTTGTGTTTATTTTAAATTGTATTTCACCTGGTTAAATAAAGGTAAAATAAATAAACACAAACCAAAAATATGAACTGAAGTAAAAGATCCCTGAAATGTTCCATATGCACAAAAATATTGTTTACATCCCTGTTAGTGAGACTTTCTCCTTTAACAAGATAATTTGTCCACCTGACAGCTGTGGCATATCAAGAAACTGATTAAACAGCATGATCATTACACAGGTGCACCTTGTGCTGGGGACAATAAAAGGCCACTCTAAAATGTGCAGGTTTGTCGCACAACACAATGCCACAGATGTCTCAAGTTTTGAAGGAGCATGTAATTGCCATGTTGACTTCAGAAATGTCTTCCAGAGCTGTTGCCAGAGAAATTCATGTTAATTTCTCTACCATAAGCCATTTCAGAGAATTTGGCAGTACATCCAACTGGCCTCACAACCTCCTATCATGCGTAACCACTCCAGCCCACTTATGTGTCTTTTGTGGAAGCTACTACACAGCGCGCAGACCCCTTCGCGCACTCAACGTCGCCGAGATATGTCGAGTTTCCTTGTAAGTGGTGCTATTTGGCGGGGGAAACGGTGAAGCCAGCTGTATAGCCTATTGCCTGTTTCTGTTTTGAGTCTTTATTAAAGAACGTGAAATAATCTGTTTGCTGCTTTTCATTAAATCATACATGGCTGTTATTTTTATATGGCCTACAATAAATGTGTTCATATGGGCAGAATGTTATCTATAGGTTATAGTATACCCAATTTCGATCAGTTATGAAAATAGAACATTCCATACGAAACAAATATTTCTGGTCAAAGGCTGACATGTGGGCGTTTCAATTAAAAAAAGACTGTCACAACTTTAGAAATGTAAACATTATGATTTTAGAGACACATTAACAATAACCGATGATTTAAATGATTAGGTTATACTCGGCGCTCACCATCATCATTATCATAATTGACATCATTCCAATTTAGTCAAGTCACAATTATCAGCTTTGGTATAGACATCAGTGAGCAGGCTTCCCGAGTGGGAAGAGACACATGGTTCGGCCTACCAAAGGAAAATCTGAAATTGAAAATGATTATGAAATTTGAGCCACAGAAATACAATGTTTTATATAAAATGCCTGCCTTTCCCCTTACATTTTAACAGTCCAAATCCATTTATTATAGGAAAACATCACCAAATCAATTTTGCCTATGTCGTTTCATTTAATCTCATTATGATATGGAAAATGTAAGCTATTTCACAAGAACAGAATACCATATTTTGAGTTGACTCTAGAGGCTATTATACTAAAGATCTAACCACGTTTCAACTTTAAGGCAAGGGGCATGTTTTAAAACTATTTATTTCTTGATAATATGAATCAAGATGTAGTCCATTTTATTTTAAAATCAGTATATGGCCATCTCTCCCATTGTTCCCATCTTCAATTAAAACAAATATGCCTGAGAGATTCAAAAGACCAACATTGGAATGTTGTGAAGTGCTGCCCTTACCTGGCTGGCGAGGACACCCGGGGGGAATTCTAATAGGTACACAAACTAGACTACTTTTGTATTTCATTATCTTGAGATTCTCACCAGGACAGGCAGACAATCCAGACAGACAAACAATACAGTAGGCTATACATTGCACAAAATAGCATAGGGTATTTAAATAAATGTAAGAGAATGACTGCAAATGTATGCTGCTAATTTACAATAACAAGGCCCAGTCCGTTACCTTTGAAATTCTCCTCTTTGATCTGCCAGATCTGAAAAAATGGGTTGGATGGATGGCTTCGATTGTCCAGCAATTGAATTGCAAGTCATTCATATGCTAATAATTGAAATATTCTGCTTAAAAAGACCTTGCACTGCTATCCTCAACATTCATTATTCTTAGTGGTCAGAACAAGCAGCAGTGACGTCCATAACCAGGGGCTCAGCCCTGAAGACCAGTGGTTGACTGAAGGACTCTCATATCATTGTATATGCAGGTCTGAGAAAAACACAGCCTTTTCTAAAATAACTTCCTGCAATTCTACGTCATTTTACATGACTGGAGACATTACAAGAATATTTTTTTAATACCACACAAATCACCAAAATGACAAGATACTCTGACATACTGAGATCAATAAAACAATTGACCCTGGTTGCATTTAAGACCAGGGTCAATCGTTTTATTGATCTCAGTATGTCAGAGTATCTTGTCATTTTGGTGATTTGTGTGGTATTAAAAAAATGACGAGTGTAGATCTATACACAGATTGGAGGAAATTATAGGGCCGGCAGGGTAGCCTAGTGGTTAGAGCGTTGGACTAGTAACTGGAAGGTTGCAAGTTCAAACCCCCGAACTGACAAGGTACAAATCTGTCGTTCTGCCCCTGAACAGGCAGTTAACCCACTGTTCCAAGGCCGTCATTGAAAATAAGAATTTGTTCTTAACTGACTTGCCTAGTTAAATAAAGTTAAAATATAAAATCCATGCTCCTGATGATGTCCCTGACAAGCAATGGAAACCTAATGAATTCTCTGTGCTTAAAAAAACAAACATAAAAAAACATATATTGGTGAATAAAGCCTACACCTACAGACGGGAACGACAGACCGCAAATACGTCCTTCTGGATGTCCACCGAATATGGTGTGTTGGAATGCCGAGGTCACATAACCCCTGACAGGGTTATCTCCACGTTGTGCTGGATGCGCGGTTCTTTCAGCTCCTGGACCATCAACTGGAGGAGCGTCTGACATACTTTCAGGCAACATGGGTTGGGGAGAAGGTCAGATGCATTGTGCCAATGTCAATGTCTCCCATAGGTAGCCTATGTCTTGTTTAACAAACTGGCTTTATTAGTATTATTGATGACAGCAAGCCCAAGGGCAATAACATGGTGGCTAAACTGCTTCTATTTCTTTCTTTTTTTCTTTCTTTTTTCTATTTCTTTCTTTCCTCTTTGTTAAAAAATATGTAACTGCTACGATGCTGTCCTGCAAGACTTGGCGAAGACTAACAAAGGAGTGGAGGGCTGGCATCCAACATTTTTGTTGAATCTTGGTGCTACCCAGACCACCATTTGGAAGTTTGAGGCATTGCAATGACTGCATCAAAGAGATGAAAATAGAATGGAGCAGAAACTTGCTGGCATTTCTCCGCCATGGCAAAGAACCCGCTACTGCAAGCAACAGAAGGATCTGAAGTCACTGGTTCAGAAATACACCACGACTGAACGGCTGGAGTCTTACCTGAAGAGCGTTGCCTACACTTTCAAGTTGCAGTTGTGAATACTCCATCTGAGAAAAATGAGCACCTAGCCTACTTAGACACTTCTTCATGACACATACATTTCAACTCTTTCAATGACTCCAAAATACTTATGAGACCAGCACATTAAAACTTCTTAGTGATAGCCCCCTTTTTTGCAATTTTCACCTAAAATGACATACCCAAATCTAACTCTCTGTAGCTCAGGCCCTAAAGCAAGGATATGCATATTCTTGGTACCATTTGAAAGGAAACACTTTGAAGTTTGTGGAAATGTGAATTGAATGTAGGAGAATATAACACACTAGATCTGGTAGAATACATTTGTTTCCTTTTTTTTCTACCACCATCTTTGAAATGCAACGGAAAGGTCCCAAATCTAGCCTTCACTCTGGTTGTAATTCCGATGGTGTCTACAAGATAGCAGCAGTGTATGTTTCAGATGGATAACTTGAATTATGAGAGAACTACATGACATTTAGTGTGAAGTCACCCAGGTACATTTGGGCAAATCGTGAAGGAGACATTTACATAAAATTTTTCTGCAAGAATATCGTCAAGTCTGTATACTTGGACTTTGATTTAGCTTTTCCAGTATTAGAGGCCATATTGTAAGTTCAACATTTGCAAAACACCCAGTTTTCATAACTTCACAACTCTCAATATTCCTGTAATTTTTGTCCCGACACATACAGGGTTTCTGCATACTCCCGTAAAGCCCAGCTCATTGGCTATCTAGCTTTGTTTGACCCCGATTGGTGCTTATTTTACAAAGTCACTGTCAATCAAGTGAAGACCGCCCTCGTCATCGGCGCGCCATGAAGGCGTCGCTCTCGGACCAAATTTGGAGTCCTATAGGATACACTACACTCCTAATGATATATTAAAGTCTAGTTATGTTCTAGGATCTCTGAGGAATAAATATGAACGTGATTTGACTGGTTGAAATAACGTTTAGGGTTAGATTTTCACAGATTCCTTTCTTTGCAAATTGAACTATTGGAAATACAAAATCAATCATGCATGCTATATGGACCTTTTTAATATATGAAAAATAACAAAGCGACACTTCGTGTTATCTCTGGGACCCTTTGGATGATAAATCAGAGCAAGATTTCAGAATGTAAGTACACATTTCATCTTCAGAGGTGAATTTATCAAACCTATTGCGGTGAAAAAAAGTGTTTTGTTGTTAGGAGCTCTCCTCAAACAATAGCATGGCATTTTTTCGCAGTAATGGCTACTGTAAATTGGACACACGTGACACACGTGATCGTGACACACGGCGCTGCGTGGTTTACAACTGTCCCGTTGACGGGACGTCTATCCCTAAATTAAGCACATTCTTGGAAGGATTTGTTCCTGACCTTGTTGTTAAGGTGCTGCATTGTCATGTAGCCTACTCTTTTTTTGTGTGTATTTTAGTCCTACTTATTTTTGCCCCGTTGTTGTTTAGTATTTTGCTCAGATTTGTTGTTGATAATAAAGGGTTCATGGTTGGTGTTAATGGATGGTATAGAATTGATCATTTATATACAACATTCTGCCCATATGAACAAATGTGTATATAGGCTACACGATTCTGCCCACATAAAGGAATGTATATACAATATTTGTAGCCATACATGATTTAATGAAAAGCAGTAAACATACACATTTATAACTCATAATCACACCCAGGCAATAGGTAACATACATTGTTTCACATTCTTAATATCCGACTCATAAACACAATCATGCAATAGGCTACATCTGGCTTCATAGCTTCCCCAGCGTTTCACAGATTCCCCAGCGGTTCACACTTCCTGGGGAAACTTGACTTATTGTAGCCTCACATGGAGGAAAGGGTAGCGGAGGAAGGAGTTTTCCTCTGGTGCAGTGTTCACGGTAAAATATTACGCATTGTGGTACTGTTTCGCACCAGCCTGATTGTCTGTGGTCGAGCGGTTTGCTGATGTCAAAGTTGTGAACAAAGTGCCCCATGGTGGCAGTGGGGTTATGGTATGGGCAGGCATAAGCTATGGACAACGAACACAATTGCATTTTATCGATGGCAATTTTAATGTAAAGAGATACTGGGATGAGATCCTGAGGCCCATTGTCGTGCCATTTATCCACCGCCATCACCTCATGTTTTAGCATGGTAATACACGGCCCCATGTCGCAAGGGTCTGTACATAGTTCCTGGAAGCTGAAAATGTCCTGCATACTCATCAGACATGTCACCCATTGAGCATGTTTGGGATGCTCTGGATTGACGTGTACGACAGCATGTTCCAGGTCTCGCCAATATCCAATAACCTCACAGCCATTGAAGAGGAGTGGGACTACATTCCACAGATCACAATGAACAGCCTGATCAACTTTACAGTATGTGATCAACTATATGGTAGTCACACAAGATACTGACTGGTTTTCTGATCCTCACCCCTACTTCTTTTTTATAAGGTATCGCTGACAAACAGATTTACATCTGTATTCCCAGTCATGTGAAATACATAGATTAGGGCTTAATGCATTTATTTCAATTGACTGATTTCCTTATATGAACTGTCACTCAGTAAAATCTTTGAAATTGTTGCATGTTGCATTTGATATTTTTGTTCAGTGTAGTTAAAGTCAAGAACAGTCCTTCCCCTTCTCATGAGGTACTGCTGATGCAGTACTCAGCAGACTGGTAGGAGGGAGGGAGGAGGATGAATGGCGGGAGGGAGAGTGAGAAAAGCGAGAGAGAGGTCCTGGTGGAGCTTAAGTTCTGATCTCATTTCTGCTGCCTAAGGTTGTTTTCCTGTGGCCCAACTTCTGTTCTCTGCTCATTAGCCTGCCTCACTCCCTTCGGATTGCTGTAGGAAGGACGATGGCTCTGTGTGTCTCCGGGAGTGTGTGTGTGTGCTCAGACACACTACTCCTCAGTGCAAGATAAAAATCAATTGGGTAAAAGTTACCACGGATTGGACCCCAGAGTAGGTGTAGGAGGGGATGACTCTTCAAAACCCAATGAGGTATTATGGGTAGACTAAGTGGTGTTCTACGTGTCCAGCATACCAGATCAGTGACGTGTGTGTGTGTGTGTGTGTGTGTGTGTGTGTGTGTGTGTGTGTGTGTGTGTGTGTGTGTGTGTGTGTGTGTGTGTGTGTGTGTGTGTGTGTGTGTGTGTGTGTGTGTGTGTGTGTGTGTGTGTGTGTGTGTGTGTGTGTGTGTGTGTGTGTGTGTGTGTGTGTGTGTTGGGAGCTCAGTATCTTCAGTACAGTGCATATTCTCTCTGTAGAGCTGATGCTTTATTGTCCCCCAGCAGGCAATTTGTTCTGCGGCATGTCATCATCAAACGCATTCAGGTAGACGCATAACATCAAATAGTTTAAATGCATTCACAAGACAGAGCAATAGAGTTTCCTCATTGCATATACACTGGGTGTACAAAACATTAGGAACACCTTCCTAATATTGAGTTGCACTCCCTTTTGCCCTCAGAACAGCCTCAATTCGTTGAGGCATGGACTACAAGATGTCGAAAGCATTCCACAGGGATGCTGGCCCATGTTGACTCCAATGCTTCCTACAGTTGTGTCAAGTTGACTGGATGTCCTTTGGGTGGTGGACCATTATTGATACACACGGGATACTGTTGAACGTGAAAAACCAAGCAGCGTCGCAGTTGATTTATTCCTCCTGTTATGATATTTTTTTATTTTGTCTGCATTGTTGGAAAGGACCAATAAGTAATCATTTCACTGCTAGTCTACACCTGTTGTTTACGAAGCATGTCACAAATCACATTTGATTTGACACACTCAAACCAGTGCACCTGGCACCTATTACGATACTCTGTTTCAAAGGCCCTTAAATATTTTGTCTTGCCCATTCACCCTCTGAATGGCACACAATCCACAAAAGTCTCCTCCCCTTCGTCTACACTGATTTGAAGTGGATTTAACAAGTGACATCAGTAAGGGATCATAGCTTTCACCTGGTCAGTCTGTATTGGTGTTCCTAATGTTTTGTACACAGTGCATAATGGTAAGTTTACTGCGCCACGTCCACAGTCCTTATTATGACCAGTGTGGCTCTGTTTTTTCAATGTCCACACCAGATTTCTGCTTAGAATGAGCAATATACTATTGGGCATGCATTCTAAGTAGTATTGGGCATGCATTCTAAGTAGTATTGGGCATGCATTCTAAGTAGTATTGGGCATGCATTCTAAGTAGTATTGGGCATGCAGGCCTATGTTGGACATTAGAGCGAAACCTATGGCAGCTGTTGGTCTCGGTGTGGCACCTTGCCTTGGAGCAGCACAATGTATTACGTAAGTCTCTTTGGCCGCTCTGTGCTTCCATTAAACCTGCTTTGCTTTGACACCACTTAAGGGGACATCACCTCCCTCCAATCCAATACACCTGACTGCACTACTCAGCATTTGGAACAACTCAACAATTCAATTCCGCCCGCCCGGCTAGCTGGTATAACTCAAAAGTGTTTTTTGATTCAAGCAGGTTGCGATTTTTTGATGTTGTCACGTCTAGGATGTTTCCTGGGAAACTGAGTGTGATTCATTATTCTCGATGATTGATGTTTTTCTCTCTCGTCTGGATACACAGGAATGGTGTACTAGAAAGACACGGCCAAGTTTGTGATCTTCTCAGTATACTAATACCATTTGTCCCTTCCCTATCTTTAAAAACTTCATTGATTTTATTTGGCTAACAAATGAGATGATTTTTTCTGTTCTTTTTGTTTGTTTATTTGATAAAAAATACTGCCTGTAGCCACTATATTATTTTCTAATAGAAAATATACTATATACTTTAAGCGATTGTGATGATCAAATGAAATAGCCTAGGCCTAGATATGATGTCCATAGTTACACGCTTAAACTCATAGGTCCAGGGATTCCCACAGTGAAAAAGCTGAAATTCGCTACTTTCGTTCATTTTCTTGCTTTGCCCTCATATTTAGCCTCACATTGAAGTGTTTTACCATTTTATTTTCAGAACAACCAGCGCTACAAGTAGTTTGTGACAGCAGTTATGTGAGCTTATTACTGTATTATATAGAAACTGTTCCCTGGGATTTCCTATGATCTTCTATTTTAAAGAGCCTGTTGCCTCTAATGACTCTTGTGTGGCTTGCGTCCTAGAGCAAAACATGGGCATGTTATGTGTGCGTGAGATTCTCAGCTTTTCAAAGTGGAGTCATAATAGTTTGTCGCTCAAGCCGTTAGGACTTCAGACGTTTTTGTGACGAGACGTTTTCGGGATCTGCCCTTGTCTCACAAACACTATTATAGTTCAGCCGCCGTTAGTCGCGCAGGCTAGTGGTTGGTATCGGTGGATGCAGAAGAAATAGACTATTCCAATGCAAATCCAGCTCAAACACAATGTTTTAAAGGGTTTAGGAGCCCTTAATCATGCCGGGGTGATAGTGGGACTCAAAGCGGAGGTTGCCCATTTAATTTGGCAACTGAAGTATTGCTGCAGGCTAATGTGGTTGTTCTGTGTTCTACTGACGACAGGACCGGTACCATTCTGTGAATGTTCTCATCAATGTCCTCTGTAAGACTGTCTGGGGTGCAATAGTAGGTGAGTCAGAATCACTGAAATCAGAGCTTTTTACTGTCCTGTAGGATTTGGAGTTTTGAAAATTGCTGATGGCATAGCATTAATACTGTAATACTAAAAAACTGCATTATAATCATATTCTAGTGACATCAATTTGATATGGATATTCTATTAATTTATAATTTCGTCCATCATGGCTCTTACTTTGTTTAGCACTTTTCTCAATTTTGGGTAACAGCAACTTTCCTACTGGCACCATTTTGTTGTTGTTACACCATCTTAAGATGATGATTTTGACCTGCCAGAATACAGTCACTCAACGGTCACCAGCAGCCAAACCACTAGAGTGTCACTTGTATGTTTGATTTTACAATGTTCTTTTCTGGTTAGATTACCTTGACTGTCTGAATCACTGTGAGTAATACTAATGTCATATCCAGTAAAGGCCAGTCCTAATGGTGCTATGGGACATGACACCCATAATTAAGATATTGCGGTCATTTTGAACTTCCCTGATAACTCAAACAATTATTCTGCTGCTCTATTCATGTAAAAAAAAAACATAACACATTTACATAAGTATTCAGACCCTTCACTCAGTGCTTTTGTTGATGCACCTTTGGCAGTAATTACATCACTGTCTTCTTGGGTATGACACTACAAGCTTGGCACAACTGTACAAGTTTTTCCTATTCTTCTCTGCATATCCTCTCAAGCTCTGTCAGGTTGGATGGGGAGCATTGCTGCACAGCTATTGTCAGGTATCTCCAGAGATGTTTGATCGGGTTCAAGTTCTCCCTTTGGCTGGGAAATTCAAGGACATTCATAGACTTGTCATGAAGCCACTCCTGCGTTCTTGGCTGTGTGCTTAGGGTCGTTGTCCTGTTGCTCCAGAGCGCTCAGGACTTCATCAAGGATCTCTCTCTACTTTGCTCCGTTCATATTTCCCTTGATCCTGACTAGTCTCCCAGTCCTTGCCGCTGAAAAACAAACTCACAGCATGATGCCGCCACCACCATGCTTCACCATAGGGATGGTGCCAGGTTTCCTCCAGATGTGATGCTTGGCATTCAGGCCAAGGAATTCAGTCTTGGTTTCATCAGACCAGAGAATCTTGTTTCTCATGGTCTGAGATTCCTAAAGGGACCTTTTGGCAAGCTCCAAGCAGGCTGTCATGTGCCTTTTACTGAGGACGGGCTTCTGTCTGACCACTACCATAAAGGCCTGATTGGTGGAGTGCTGCAGAGATTGTTGTCCTTCTGGAAGGTTCTCCCATCTCCACAGAGAAAGTCTGGAGCTCTGTCAGAGTGACCATTGGTTTTTGGTGTAGATTTCTGAGGAGTTTCTATTTACTTAATCCATTTTAAGGCTGTAAGGTAACAAAATGTGGAAAAGGTCTGAAAAGTCTGAATACTTTCATAACAAGTAATATCTAACAGTTTCCCCAACATGTACCCAAAATACACATACATCTAAGTAAGGAATGGATTAAGAATATTTACATAGTACATGTATGTATATTATTTAGGCCCTAATCTATGGATTTCACACAACTGGGCAGGGGCGCAGCCATAGGTGGGCCTGGGAGGACATTGGAATTAGTTTTTCCCTACAAAAGGGCTTCATTACAGACAGAAATACTCCTTAGTTCCATCAGCTGGACAAGTGGCTGGTCTCCGACAATCCCGCAGGTGAAGAAGCCGGATGTGGAGGTCCTGGACTGGTGTGGTTATACGTGGTTGCACTATTGTAAAGTGACTGTTCCACTGGATGTCATAAGGTGAATGCACCAATTTGTAAGTCGCTCTGGATAAGAGCGTCTGCTAAATGACTTAAATTTAAATGTAAATGTGGTCTGCGTTTCTGAGGCCAGTTGGACGTACTGCCAAATTCTCTAACATTTTTATTTTATTTATTTGATCTTTATTTAACTAGGCAAGTCAGTTAAGAACAGATTCTTAATTTCAATGACGGCCTAGGAACAGTGGGTTAACTGTTCAGGGGCAGAATGACAGATTTGTACCTTGTCAGCTCGGGATTTGAACTTGCAACCTTTCGGTTACTAGTCCAACGCTCTAACCACTAGGCTACCCTGCCGCCCCAAACTACATTTGAGGCGGCTTATGGTAGAGATATTAACATAACATTTTCTGGCAATAGCTCTGGTGGACATTCCTGCAGTCAACATGTCAATTGCACATTCCCTCAAAACTTGAGACATCTGTGGCATTGTGTTGTGTGACACAACTGCACATTTTAGAGTGGCCTTTTATTGTCCCTAGCACAAGGTGCACCTGTGTAATTTGCATGTTCTCCTTCAGGAATAGCCAGGGTAATTTCGTGTCATCTTGGTGGGATGGACACTTAGTTCTTACTGTAAATCATTTTTGGGACTGTTCAATTTCACGGCGGGGCAGCCTGAAGCCTCTGCGTAGCAGCCTGGAGGAGATTTTAGGCTTTTTGGAGGGTTGAGGGAGAAGGAATAAGCATTTGTTGATTTGGTCTCTTTGATATTCAGATATCATTAGAGAAGAAATGGAATAGCATCTGTGGATATCAACTTTATTTATTTACCAAGCCGTCCTCTGCTGTTATTCGCCCGTCACTCTCCCTAGGCCATGGTAATTGTTTTTAATAATTCAACATGATGCCGCCACTGCCTCCCATAGTAAGTTATGCCATAGAGAGAGAGTGTGTGTGTGTGACTTACAGCATAGCATATCAAGACAGCCAGTTACCTATGGAACTAATTAAGGGAAACCAAATTAGTCTCCGCTCCTTTCGAGAAGGTTGAGGATTACGCAACAGCCAGGTCTCTGATTCATATGAATAGCATCAACATGTCACATACACCGAATATAACAGTAGACCTTACAGTGAAATGCTCACTTACAAGCCCTTAACCAACAATGCAGTTTTAAGAAAATAGAGTAAAGAAAATATTTACTAAATAAACTAACGTGAAAAGAATAAGATACACAATAAAATAACAATGAGGCTATATACAGGGGGTACTGGTACCGAGTCAATGTGCAGGGTACAGGTTAGTCAAGGTCATTTGTACATGTAGTAGTGTACATGTAGTAGGGGTAAAGGGACTGCATAGATAAGAAACAGCAGGTAGCAGCAGTGTAAAAACAAAAGGGGGGATGTCAATGCAAATAGTCCGGTGGCCATTTGATTAATTGTTCAGCAGCCTTATGGCTTGGGGGTAGAAGATGTTAAGGAGCCTTTTGGACCTAGACTTGGTGCTCCGGTACCGCTTGCTGCGCGATAGCAGAGAGAACAGTCTATGACTTGGGTGATTGGAGTTTCACTTCAGCGAGCAGGCCTTTCTAATCAACCTGGCTGGGGTATCCTGGAAGGATATTGATCTCATCCCGTCAGTAGAGGATGCCTGTTTTTTTTTTTTTTTAATTCCTTCCTCACCATCTTAAATAAGCATGCCCCATTCAAGAAATTTAGAACCAGGAACAGATATAGCCCTTGGTTCTCTCCAGACCTGACTGCCCTTAACCAACACCAAAAAAATCATATGGCGTTCTGCATTAGCATCGAACAGCCCCCGTGATATGCAACTTTCAGGGAAGCTAGAAACCAATATACACAGGCAGTTAGAAAAGCCAAGGCTAGCTTTTTCAAGCAGAAATTTGCTTCCTGCAACACAAACTCAAAAAAGTTCTGGGACACTGTAAAGTCCATGGAGAATAAGAACACCTCCTCCCAGCTGCCCACTGCACTGAGGCTAGGAAACACTGTCACCACCAATAAATCCACTATAATTGAGAATTTCAACAAGCATTTTTCTACGGCTGGCCATGCTTTCCATCTGGCTACCCCTACCCCGGTCAACAGCACTGCACCCCCCACAGCAACTCGCCCAAGCCTTCCCCATTTCTCCTTCTCCCAAATCCAGTCAGCTGATGTTCTGGAAGATCTGCAAAATCTGGACTCCTACAAATCAGCCGGCCTAGACAATCTGGACCCTTTCTTTCTAAAAAATGATCTTTCCCGAAATTGTTGCAACCCCTATTACTAGCCTGTTTAACCTCTCTTTCGTGTCGTCTGAGATTCCCAAAGATTGGAAAGCAGCTGCGGTCATCCCCCTCTTCAAAGGGGGGGACACTCTTGACCCAAACTGCTATAGACCTATATCTATCCTACCCTGCCTTTCTAAGGTCTTCGAAAGCCAAGTCAACAAACAGATTACTGACCATTTCGAATCCCACCATACCTTCTCAGCTATGCAATCTGGTTTCAGAGCTGGTCATGGGTTCACCTCAGCCATGCTCAAGGTCCTAAACGATATCTTAACCGCCATTGATAAGAAACAATACTATTCAGCCGTATTCATTGACCTAGGCTTTCAACTCTGTCAATCAGCACATCCTCATCGGCAGACTCGATAGCTTTGGTTTCTCAAATGATTGCCTCGCCTGGTTCACCAACTACTTCTCCGATAGAGTTCAGTGTGTCAAATCGGAGGGCCTGTTGTCCAGGCCTCTGACAGTCTCTATGGGGGTGCCACAGGGTTCAATTATTGGACCGACTCTCTTCTCTGTATACATCAATGATGTCGCTCTTGCTGCTGGTGAGTCTCTGATCCACCTCTACGCAGACGACACCATTCTGTATACTTCTGGCCCTTCTTTGGACACTGTGTTAACAACCCTCCAGATGAGCTTCAATGCCATACAACTCTCCTTCCGTGGCCTCCAATCGCTCTCAATTACAAGTAAAACTAAATGCATGTTCTTCAACCGATCGCTGCCTGCACCTGCCCGCCCATCCAACATCAGTACTCTGGACGGTTCGGACTTAGAATATGTGGACAACTACAAATACCTAGGTGTCTGGTAAGACTGTAAACTCTCCTTCCAGACTCACATCAAACATCTCCAATCTAAAGTTAAATCTAGAATTGGCTTCCTATTTCGCAACAAAGCAACCTTCACTCATGCTGCCAAACATACCCTTGTGAAACTGACCATCCTGACTTCGGCAATGTCATTTACAAAATAGCCTCCAATACCCTACTCAATAAATTGGATGCAGTCTATCACAGTGCCTTCCATTTTGTCACCAATGCCCCATATACTACCCACCACTGCTACCTGAACGCTCTCGTTGGCTGGCCCTCACTTCTTACTCGTCGCCAAACCCACTGGCTCCATGTCATCGACAAGACCCTGCTAGGTAAAGTCCCCACTTATCTCAGCTCGCTGGTCACTATAGCAGCACCCACCTGTAGCACGCACTACAGCAGGTATATCTCTCTGGTCACCCCCAAAACCAATTCTTCCTTTGGCCGCCTCTCCTTCCTGTTCTCTGCTGCCAATGACTGGAACAAACTACAAAAATCTCTGAAAATGGAAACACTTATCTCCCTCACTAGCTTTAAGCACCAGCTGTCAGAGTAGCTCACATATTACTGCACCTGCACATAGCCCATCTATAATTCAGCCCAAACAACTACCTCTCCCCCTACTGTATTTATTTATTTATTTTGCTCCTTTGCACCCTATTACTTCTATCTCTACTTTGCACATTCTTCCACTGCAAATCTACCATTCCAGTGTTTTACTGGGTATATTGTATTTACTTCGCCACCATGGCCTTTTTTTGCCTTTACCTCCCTTATCTCACCTCATTTTCTCACATTGTATATCGACTTATTTTTCTACTGTATTATTGACTGTATGTTTGTTTTACTCCATATGTAACTCTGTGTTGTTGTATTTGTCGAACTGCTTTACTTTATCTTGGCCAGGCCGCAATTGTAAATGAGAAATTGTTCTCAACTTGCCTACCTGGTTAAATAAAGGTGAAATAAAATAAAAAATAAATACTTCCAAAGTTGTGGCAAAATGTCTTAAGGACAACAAAGTCAAGGTATTGGAGTGGCCATCACAAAGCCCTGACCTCAATCCTATAGTAAATTTGTGGGCAGAACTGAAAAAGCGTGTGCGAGCAAGGAGGCCTACAAACCTGACTCAGTTGCACTAGCTCTATCAGGAGGAATGGGCCAACATTCAACCAACTTATTGTGGGAAGGTTGTGGAAGGCTACCCAAAATATTTGAACCAAGTTAAACTATTTAAAGGCAATAATACCAAATACTAATTGAGTGTATGTAAACTTCTGACCCACTGGGAATGTGATGAAAGAAATAAAAGCTGAAATAAATCCTTCTCTCTACTATTATTCTGACATTTCACATTCTTAACATAAAGTGGTGATCCTAACTGACATAAGACAGGGACTTTTTTACTAGGATTAAATGTCAGGGATTGTGAAAAACTGAGTTTAAATGTATTTGGCTAAGGTGTATGTAAACTTCCGACTTCAAATGCAGGTCCTGGATAGCAGGACGCATGGCCCCAGTGATGTGCTAGGCTGTACACACTGTAGTTGTACATTTGATTTATATTTGTAATTTTGTGTGTTATGATGTGCGATCAATTCAAATCGTCCTCTGTGGTTCATAGCTGAATGTTCATCTCTGTAAGAGTTCTCAGAATGTTTTACATGGATCAGAGGAGGCTGGTGGGAGGAGCTAAAGGAGGACAGGCTCATTGTCATGGCTGGAATGGAATCAAGGGAACAGAGTCAAACACATTGTTACCATGTGTTTGGTACCATTCCATTTATTACAATGAGCCATTCCTCCTATAGCTCCTTCCACCAGCCTCCACTGATATGGATCATAGCTGAATATCAACATGCGTCTTTCCAGCACTTCAGGTATAATGCTTTATTTCTGTTCTGAGCATCTACAAGCCCTTGTATTTTGAAAATGGCTGTTTCCACACCTAATGTCTGCTGTTGGTAGTGTTACCTGCATTTCCATTTGACAGTAGTACTGTGTCTCCCGGAGTTAAGCTGCTGTTGTAGATCTCTGTGTTAAGGGCAGTGAGAGGATGGGGAGCTTTTAATGTAGGATTCCTGCTGATTGTTAGCGCCTCAGGGCACTGGGTGTGAAAACACTGTTGTCAGTTAAACATAATGACGCTCCCAGCTCATTGTCTTAGTGTGTGTGGGTGGGGTGGTGGCACAGGGACGCACGCAGACAAAACACATGAAATGACATTGGGAGTCTGTGCCCAAATGCTCTCACAGCTATTTTCAGGCGGCACAGAAACCTTGAAAGGGAGTGAAAGTTAGAGAGATCAATGAATGAATAACTAGTGGGTTGGTTAGCCGTAGCCTACTGTATGTAGGGAACATTGCTAGCTGTCAAAAAGGGAAGTGCATCAAGACATGTTGTGACGGAACCTTTTATTGAAATGAAGGGACAGTCTTGAACAGATTCATAACCACCGGTGTGCCGTGATTGCGTCTTCATGCTGTGCGTTGGAATGACAGAGGTGTATGTTCGATATACTGTATGTTGAAAATACATTGGAACGTTGGTCAATGGTTACCGCCCTGCTCATCATGCCTTGCAGGGCATATAAAAAAAAGGAAAACAATTTGACATGTATTTCTCAGTAGGATCTGTAGTATTTATAGGACATTTTTTTGCGTGAAGAACCTTTGAATTCTGAATGTTATGAGGATTGGCTTTCTTTCTGTCTCTTTGTGTTTCTCTGCTTCACTTTTCTAAAAGACTTTCATTTGAAGCGGGGGCCTGTAGTGCTGTATTGTAGCGAGGAGGAGGACACATACACAGTTTAGTTGTAGTGTAGCGAGGAGGAGGACTGGGAGCCACCAGCCCACGCAGGCAAAGCTGTGAAAACTGTGCATCCAAGCTTGAATCCTCCCCCGTCCTCTGGCTGTTCTCCTAGCAGCAGCCTCCCTCCACAGACCAGCAGCAAACGTCACCCTGACCTCAATGTCAGGCTCCAGCCCAAACCAACCAACCAGTCAAGGAGATTTTGACCTTTCTCTGTCTTTAAAAAACAACTACTGCTTTTTGTCCTCCTGTCCTTAGTGAAATAAACATGTTTTAAACCCGCCCCGGACTGTAGATGTGGTCCTGGATATATTCAGATGACACAGCAAGCACAGAGTGATTGTTTTGAAGAGGGAGTTTGGGTGCTGAGTCAAGGCCCCCACCCATACATCCATCCGCTCACGCATAGTACTCATACATACACATACACACACACACACACACACACTAATACAAAACACACATTCAAATCCAAGCATGTTTCAGACAGAAGCGTCTGGATTTTTTTCTCCCTGGCAGCAGCCTCCCACAGACGTCCTCAAACCTATCATTTTCTCTGCAGTGGAAGAATTGTGACGTATGTTGGTCGGTAGCTCAGCTGAATTTTAAAAAGCTCCACACACCCACGCTCGATACCACTACTGCAAGCATCATTATAACAAACTTTCCTTGCTCTATATCTCCCTTCTACTGTGTGTGTCTGTCTCTGTCAGTGTTTTGCCTTGTTCATGGGCCTGCATTCATTCTGTGTAAATGCACAACGGACAGAATTCTAATAAGATTTGATAATAGCTTTTTGAATTGACCGTGTGCAATCAATGTCACAGCTCAGTTATTATCTCTAGTTTATTATCTCTAGGTTGTTGGTTAGGAGAAATGTTGTATTTTGTTGCTGTGTGTGTAGTATGCGTGTGTGGGTGGGCAGGGAATTGTTGTGTGTGTGTGTGTGTGTGTGTGTGTGTGTGTGTGTGTGTGTGTGTGTGTGTGTGTGTGTGTGTGTGTGTGTGTGTGTGTGTGTGTGTGTGTGTGTGTGTTGTGGATTTTCACTTAGTGTGAGTAATGTGTGATACATGTATTTCTGTAGTGAGGAAGATGAGGAGGCACTAGGGTTGGGCAGGATCCAGATGTTCATACTGTTTCTGTACTATACCGGGGTATACGGTATTACCGAAAGTATACACGAGGGGCGCTATTTAAAAAATATATATAGTATTTGTGTGAGTCCTGTGCGTGAGCGGATGGATGCATATGTGGGCGGCCTAGACTCAGCACCCAAACGCCTTCTTCAGAACCATCACACCACCACTCTGTGCTTGCTGTGTCATCTGAATATATTCAGGGCTAGCTTTTTTTAAATAGATGTGGCTTTTTAAAATACATTTTTGACATGTATAACAATTTAGGTAACAGGGATCTTGATCCAGGAGGGGATTGAATGTCTCTGCTGTAACCATGAAGCTTCAAATCAAATCAAATGTTATTTGTCACATACACATGGTTAGCAGATGTTAATGCGAGTGTAGCGAAATGCTTGTGCTTCTAGTTCCGACAATGCAGTAATAACCAACAAGTAATCCAACTAACAATTCCAAAACTACTGTCTTATACACAGTGTAAGGGGATAAAGAATATGTACATAAGGATATATGAATGAGTGATGGTACAGATCAGCATAGGCAAGATACAGTAGATGGTATCGAGTACAGTATATACATATGAGATGAGTATGTAAACAAAGTGGCATAGTTAGTGGCTCGTGATACATGTATTACATAAGGATGCAGTAGATGATATAGAGTACAGTATATACGTATGATCATGACATCTAGCCACATTTTTTTGGATTTGCAAGCAAATTAGCAAACCAAATGTATAGCTGGAGCCCTGAGCTGGATATAATTAAATTGACACATCTTACATTTCTTATGTTATTCGTAACTTATTGTTAGCTATAAGCAGTGGCGTAGCACTCACCCCCGCAGCCCCAAAGAGGCAGGGTTACCCCCCCCCCCTTCGGTATACAGTATAAGGAGACACACACTCGTTCATACACACACACACACATACACACACACACTCCGTAGCGAAATGCTTGTGCTTCTAGTTCCGACAATGCAGTAATAACCAACAAGTAATCCAACTAACAATTCCAAAACTACTGTCTTATACACAGTGTAAGGGGATAAAGAATATGTACATAAGGATATATGAATGAGTGATGGTACAGATCAGCATAGGCAAGATACAGTAGATGGTATCGAGTACAGTATATACATATGAGATGAGTATGTAAACAAAGTGGCATAGTTAGTGGCTCGTGATACATGTATTACATAAGGATGCAGTAGATGATATAGAGTACAGTATATACGTATGATCATGACATCTAGCCACATTTTTTTGGATTTGCAAGCAAATTAGCAAACCAAATGTATAGCTGGAGCCCTGAGCTGGATATAATTAAATTGACACATCTTACATTTCTTATGTTATTCGTAACTTATTGTTAGCTATAAGCAGTGGCGTAGCACTCACCCCCGCAGCCCCAAAGAGGCAGGGTTACCCCCCCCCCTTCGGTATACAGTATAAGGAGACACACACTCGTTCATACACACACACACACATACACACACACACTCCGAATGCACTGATTGGCGGATTCTTGGCATTCATCACAGCCTCTGATCAAGGTTAAAGTTGTGAGAAATACTCAGTGATGCTCAAGGAAACACAAATGAGTCTTCTCTGGGAAAGTCGAGATGCAGGGTAAAATATTAATATCATTTGAGGAGAGAAAATGCAAAGGTGGAAGGTTCCCTTCTGGGGCTGTCTGGGGAGATCTTCATGGGATTGGCTGTTTCAGAGCTGTCAATCATCTGGGCTGAGATGGACATAACAAATGCTGGCCAGATTGACATGGGGCACACAGTCATGCAGAGCTGAATCACCCCACACACACACACACACACACACACACACACACACACACACACACACACACACACACACACACACACACACACACACACACACACACACACACACACACACACACACACACACACACACACACACACACACACACACACACACACACACACACACACACACACACACACACACACACACACACACACACACACACACACACACACACACACACACACACACACACACACACACACACACACACACACACACACACACACACACACACACACACACACACACACACACACACACACACACACACACACACACACACACACACACACACACACACACACACACACACACACACACACACACACACACACACACACACACACACACACACACACACACACACACACACACACACACACACACACACACACACACACACACACACACACACACACACACACACACACACACACACACACACACACACACACACACACACACACACACACACACACACACACACACACACACACACACACACACACACACACACACACACACACACACACACACACACACACACACACACACACACACACACACACACACACACACACACACACACACACACACACACACACACACACACACACACACACACACACAGAGAGTGAAGAAGGTCCCAAGAGGAACTCCCCTCCCCTAATATCATTGGGCCATGCTCTTACTCTGGTTTGATTAATACACATCCCCGTGCCTCTCTAATCCCCATGCTCTCATTACAGGTGCCTGTCAGTTGATTTTTTTTAAATCAATGAGGCTTTGATTCTGAAATCAGGGAACAGTGCTCTCTGATGTTGGCTGCTTTGATGATGATGTAGCCATAAAAATACATTTGTGATTATACACTGAACAAAAATATAAACACAACATGTAAAGTGTTGGTCCCATGTTTCATGAAATAAAAGATCCCAGAAATGTTCCTCACACACGAAAAGCTTATTTCTCTCAAATTGTGTGCGAACATTTGTTTACGTCCCTGTTAGTGAGCATTTCTCCTTTGCCAAGATAATCCATCCACTTGACAGGTGTGGCTTATCAAGACGCTGGTTGAACTGAATGATCATTATTGTACTGCGGACAATAAATGGCCACTCTAAAATGTGCAGGTTTGTCACACAACACAATGCCACAGATGTCTCACGTTTTGAAGGATCGTGCAATTGGCATGCTGACTGCATTCAAATTGAATGTTAATTTATCTACCATATGTCGCCTCCAACATTGTTTTAGAAAATTTGGCAGTACGTCCAACTGGTCTCACAACCGCAGACCACGTGTATAGCGTTGTGATGGAGAGCGGTTTGCTGATGTCAGCGTTGTGAAAAGAGTGCCCCATGGTGGAGGTGGGGTTGTGGTATGGGCAGGCATAAGCTACAGACAATGAAGACATTTGCATTTTATTGATGGCAATTTTAATGAGATCCTGAGGTCCAAATGTATTTATGGTGTCTCTGACCAACAGCTGCACATCTGTATTCCCAGTCATATGAAATCCATAGATTGGGGCTTAATGAATTTACTTCAGTTTACTGATTTTCTCATATGAACTGTAACTCAGTAAAATAGTTTTTTCAGTATATTTGTGTGGCTGTAGCCTGGGGCAATGTCACTTGGAGACTTTTATCTCCCTTACCAACTTCAAACATCTGCTATCTGAGCAGCTAACCGATCGCTGCAGCTGTACATAGTCTATTGGTAAATAGCCCTCCCATTTTCACCTACCTCATCCCCATACTGTTTTTATTGATTTACTTTTCTGCTCTTTTGCACACCAATATCTCTACTTGTACATGACCATCTGATCATTTATCACTCCAGTGTTAATCTGCAAAATTGTAATTATTCGCCTACCTCCTCATGCCTTTTGCACACAATGTATATAGACTCCCCTTTTTTTTCTACTGTGTTATTGACTTGTTAATTGTTTACTCCATGTGTAACTCTGTGTTGTCTGTTCACACTGCTATGCTTTATGTTGGCCAGGTCGCAGTTGCAAATGAGAACTTGTTCTCAACTCGCCTACCTGGTTAAATAAAGGTGAAATAAAAAAATAAAATAAAAAAACTAGGCCTACTCTAGCCTCAGGCACGGTGTCACTCTGCTTCCTGTGCATCATTTGCTGCCACCTTTTTAGTCTCTGATCTGATGACTTCAACCTGTGGAGCTCTGCTCTGATGGCTCGGGTTCATTCATATTGTAACGATCTTTAATTGTGAACTTGTCCTGAGAATGATGCATTTTGTGATAACACACACAGATTTTTATTTGAAAAATGAGCTCAAGGAACCCACCTTTTTATAGAAGCCATACCAATGCTTGGTCTCATGAGTCCTCGTGAGTCATTCACACAATGCAATAATACTGACATGCTATTGACAACCTGTAACATAAGTACACACACTTCAATACTACATACACTTTTATTGAATTGGAATGACATGTACGCGTAAGATAACCTTTTCCCCTTCGGGTGCTGCCATAGACTGTGCAGGCCAGTGGATGAGACTACAAAGCAGTTGAAATGCTGTTTCTGTAGTTCTGAAATTGAGAGAATGATTTTGTTTTACCATTAGTAGTCAGCCTACCGCTGTGCAGGTGTGTGAGGTCAGTCATCAATACCCCGAGACAAAGTGCTTGAAGGATCAACATCTGTACCAATGGAGGCTGCTGAGGGAGGGCAGCTCATAGTAATGGCTGGAATGGAGTCAGTGGAATAGTCTCAACCATAAGGAAACCACACTTGGATACCATTCCATTGACTCCATTCCAGATGTTATTATGAGCCGTCCTCCCCTCAGCAGCCTCCACTGGTCTGTACGTACGTAGTACCTCTGGGTCTAATAATGATGATCATCAATGGTGCTGATGGGGATACTGAATACTGATAGCCATGATGAATAAGGTACTGTCTCAGATCCCCTCCTCTCCTTTCCCGGCCAGCCAGGCAGCAGCCTGCTGTTGATTGTCAGAGGAACAGTGTGTGTCTGACGTTTTAACACGGACTCGAATCCTCCTATCATTGAGGTTCGCGAGAAGAAAACACTTCATACAATCTGCTAGACTACGGTTCTAGACATTTGTAGCATCTGTGGCCTGTAACTAAAGGAAACCACCATAATGTTGTCTGTCTGCTGGTTGATATGAGGCTTTGCCTATGAGTTCCAGCCTATTGTAGTGGAGGGATAAACTGAATGGCGTAAGCGTTAAGACACATTTCTTATTTTATGTGAGTGTCACACCACATGAGATGGATAGATCTGATCATAAGACTAAACTGGCAACAGTTTAATCCTTTCACACAGTGAAAACCTTTGCTTATTGGGTAACATTTACATTTGAGTCATTTAGCAGACTGTTATCCAGAGTGACTTACAGTAATGAGTGCATACGTTTTCTAACATTTTGGTCCTGGGTAAGGAGGGTTCTCTTTACAGCTTTTATTCCCAGTGAAAGGTTTGGTTTCTGAGCGTTCTATATAATTAATCATCAGGTATAATAGAGACATGAGGGGAGCCATAAGTAAGTTTGGGAGGGGCTGAGTGCAGGGGAAACGATCACATGTAGCAGTACTGCTAAGGGGAGGAACCGCTTAAGACCCAGATACCTCGGCTCCCTGCCTAGCAATAATGATGCAATGTTTAGCGACAAGGAGGAGACTCCACCCAAAGTGGGGTATGTATTCACTACCACGGGTGAAACCATGTTTTTGTCTGACGCAGCTGTGTTGACCCACTGGGAAGAATAAACTTGTTTTAAACTTTCATAGTGTCCGTTGAGTTTGTAGTCTGAAAATTAGAACCTAGCACCAGAAAGTAGGATTTCTCTGTGATCGTACACAGGCACTTCAAATTCCATTGAGGTTCTTATATGGCCTCATTTACCTTCTGGCTTCTCCTCTGTTGTCGTTACGACTCTCTCAGCTCAACTCTCTGAAAACTGGCTGCATACTTTAGTCTAGATTTACATCCACAGCAGAGCAGAGGTACCTAGGCTGCTAAAAAGTTGGCTTACGTAACAATACAATACAGAACAGAAGCCTTTGAACAGTTGTCTCAACCAGCAGAGTTGCCCTAGAAGAATACTGGTTCCAACAGGAGTCAGGCTGCCCCCCCTCCCGGTGGAGACATGTACTGCACCCTGCCTGGCAAATAGTGTTGGATAACATCGTTCCTATTTGAATTTAATAGAGCGAGGAAGGAAAAAAACAAATTACAGGGCCGTAATGAGTTTTTCTATAAAAACTATTTCATTAGACCTGTGCTGAATTAAATGCAGGAGATGGTATTTCCCAGAGGATAGCCCAAGCAAATGTCCTCCTCCTCACATTGGTTTACAGTGGAAACTGCATTCCTTTAGAGAGAAATGTATTTCTGACAGATTCCATAATTGAATTGGAGCTGCAGTTTGCAGACTCTATTTAAATATTTATTCTCAGGGAGTTAGTCTGCCAGACCAATATTTTGTCTTTTACCTCTCTCATTGGTAAATAATTCATTTGACGGTCTAAACGGTTAATTCCCTAGGCCTAGCACAGTTATGGAGAACATTATGAGTTGATATGTATCATGACACGTCATATGTTTTGTATTACTTCTGAAGTAAGTCTACACTTTCTAGAGTTCTCATCCCCTCTACCACCCACACTTCTAATACTGTCAAAAACACTCGAACAATATTTTGTGTTTATTATGTGTTAGGAGTCTCAACCTTAAATGAGTCTTGCCTCGGGCCGGGAACTAGCAGGACCTAGAAAGTTACACCGGAACAATAGAAAGCCCCTGGCTAACATGTGGACACAACATGAGCTTTACCCTGCTACCCATATACACTCTGTATACGTCACAATGACTAGCACAGATGAGATGACACACACACACACAGACACACACACACCCTGACACCCACAGAAAACCCCCAGACATGGCTTGTCAAGCCAGTTTATCAGAGATCCTCCTCCCAACTGCCATATAGATAAAGTTGCAGAACTGGGGCCACATAATGTGTGTAGCAGCTGTCAGTCGATAAAGGGAAGGAGAGAGAGACGACACATCCTTCCTCTGTTACCCCAGCCGGGAGGGAATGGACTGAGACTGAAAGTCTGATCCTATGACTGACCAGAGCTTATTAATGGACGTCCCATTCTGGCCATGGGCTTATTAATGGACGTCCCATTCTGGCCATGGGCTTATTAATGGACGTCCCATTCTGGCCATGGGCTTATTAATGGACATCCCATTCTGGCCATGGGCTTATTAATGGACGTCCCATTCTGACCATGGGCTTATTAATGGACGTCCCATTCTGGCCATGGGCTTATTAATGGAAGTCCCATTCTGGCCATGGGCTTATTAATGGACGTCCCATTCTGGCCATGGGCTTATTAATGGACGTCCCATTCTGGCCATGGGCTTATTAATGGACGTCCCATTCTGGCCATGGGCTTATTAATGGACGTCCCATTCTGGCCATGGGCTTATTAATGGACGTCCCATTCTGGCCATGGGCTTATTAATGGACGTCCCATTCTGGCCATGGGCTTATTAATGGACGTCCCATTCTGGCCATGGGCTTATTAATGGACGTCCCATTCTGGCCATGGGCTTATTAATGGACGACCCATTCTGGCCATGGGCTTATTAATGGACGTCCCATTAATGGACGTCCCATTCTGGCCATGGGTTTATTAGGATTAGCCTAATAATCCCAGCAGTTGTTTTAGGTATAGGGCCTTTAGACCCCTCCTCCTCAGCTCAGAGGATTACCAGGAGGAGGAAACGGCTCCCGTCACAACACCTGGCGCATGGTTCTGTCTTCCTGACCAGGTCAGTGTGTTACAATACAGCTCAGCTCAGCACAGCCACAACACTCCAGAGCTGTCTGATGGGACTACATCATACGCAGGACTGGGCAAATACTACTTTTTGGATCCAGATTTAGTTTCCACTGGAAGTTGAAATATGAAAGACTAACCTGAGAGGACAGAGAGAATATTAAAAAAGAGAGGAGAGGAAGAAGTGGAATAAAACCACAAGATGGTAATGATGGAAAATACCAGCTTGCCTGTCAGTGAGTTTGAAGCGGAGGGTTGGACGGTGGATTTGTATGGTTAGGTTGTGTCTTGTGAGCCCTTTGGTCCACTAGGAGCTAAAGGAATAAGTCAAGTCAGTCTGTGCCTCTTGAAAGTGTGGGACCAGGCTGCTGTGTTTCGGGGGCAGCAGACGGACCAGGCACCACCACATCCACTGGGGCGACGAGGACTGTCTACTGGCTGAAGAGCCTTAGGTTATTCCCATCCCTGGCTACCTGGACGCAGGTAGCACAAACCTGGACGCAGGTAGCACACCTGTTCACTACACAGCAGGTCCACATATCGATATGACTAACAGCTCAGTTGAAGCAGCAAGCTCTCAAAGCTGTGCATTTGGAGTATGAATCTATTTGCTAGCTGGTATTTGAGCAGTTTTCATAGTGTTGTAGCTGGTTTCTTATTTGAGAAGCCTGTCTCAAAGACCGTATCCACAGCCCAGACTTCCTGGAAAGATGCTTGGCATGCCTTGAAGGGATTATTACCCTTCAACACAATAAACTGTACTAGACAATGGCATGGCAGTGGGTGTTGTACTGTATGAGTGTGAGATAACATTAACCACTTCAAATCACTCATTCTCTACTCAGGATCTACTCAAGTTATACAAATAAGACACTTGACAAATACCTAGATGGAGACCGATTTAAAGATGATAGTTATAAAGTCACCCTTTTGAAAATAAGGCTACTACTATGTAGAATACAGCAGTGCTCCAGTCTGAGAACATGTATGTGTCTCTAAATCCTTCAAGGGCCTGAGGTTGTTCTGTATAGAGAGAAGTTGCCGGTTTTCCTTTTGGTGGGATGATCCAGTAGACACATGCTGTCTGGGTGCTGCTTTGCTTGGGCCAGCCAGATGTTATCTGTCCAGATGTCCTGTCAGGATCATGTCCTCACAGGCCTGGTTCTCTACATGTGCTCTGATTACTAATTGATACATTATTATGTGAAAACATGTTCATATAATGTTTTTACTGTGTTACTAAACAGGTATAAAAGCAACTAAATGGTTACCTTTACAGGTTCTGTTTTTTGATGTCATGTATGGAGTGTTCAAAAATTATGTACTTTCTTTAGCAGTTATAGCCTACTTAGAACATATTTTTACATCAAGCAACTCTATTTTCCAGTGGCCCTTATCAACATGTTTCTCTCTAAACACATGGGGGCGCTGCTTTTGATGGCATCATCAATTGCCTCAGTGTCCCGTGGTGATAAGAATATGGAATTAGGGCTTAACCTAGTTGGTCAGCTTTGTGTTCTGCCTTTATTCAGAGTGGTTGCCATTTGATTGACCAATGCCTAATTGGACACCAAAGCTCTACCCATGCTGAATATAAAGCTGGAATGTGCCAGATTATGCAGTGAGTTCCTTTTAGAGCCTTAAATGACATTGAAATAACCAGCTGAATACGCATCCGTTTATGGCAGCCAATCAGTTGCTGACAATGACTTATGAGCTAATAATTGTTCCTGTGGAAAGGTTCATTTACTTCTTTTGGGAAGGCGTCAAAGCCAGATTTGTAATTATTACTTTGTGGTATTTTGTAGAGGTGACATTTTACATACCAACTAATTTATCAGATTATTTCAGTTATTAACAACACTGTAAAAATAATTTGCTGCCTGCCATAAATGGTAGTCGGGTCACTCCTGGAGTGACTAAGTGTATGAGAGCTTGTGTGTGCTTTTTGTCAGCGCATGTGTATGTAAACACTGGGATCGATCCACTCAAACCGTAGTCCATTATTGCTGTCAGGTTACGTGGCAATTAATATAGCAGTGACTGTTACTTTCACACAATTAGGCGAATTTCTGCATTGAGCTATTTTAGCTTTTTTTTTTTTACAATGAACTAGAGAACATATCTTGCCCTTTCATGCTATCTGACCCACTTGTGTGCAACCCACGTGACCTGCTTTTACAGGGCCCTAGGATTAGCAGTGCTTTATGTAGAGTCTAAAACTTGGCTACATGGAAGCCAGAACTTCTGGTACTTCCACTCACTCTCCCTCCTTTAGAAAGCCATGGGAAAATCTCTGCCTTTGTGTTTTCCCTATCCCTGCTTGTTCGGTTGCAAGAGAGAACTTGATGGCGAGGGAGGGAGGAATACGACCGAGAGAGCGACCGAGAGAGGAGGCACTGGGGGGACACAGTTCTCTTTCATAGCAGTTTGTTCTAGGATCCTATCTTTGTTGACTGCTGCAGCAGTAGTGGATGCTCAGCTCCCTCTTCCTTGGATCCTATTCTTACTGTTCACTCACTGTCATCCATTTTACTCTCTGGGGGCTGAAATCCCTCTAAAGATCCTGTGGAGGAACTCATATCAGTGGAGTCGGTGTGTTTTAATGCAAAGCAGCCGACCCGTTGGGATCCGGTCCTTGTTTTCTGACCGTCCCGGGGGTTGGGAAACTGCTGGAAAGTTCAGACAGACACACTCCCTCACGCTACGCACGGCAGGCAGCTCAGAGATGAAGGGTTTTGTCTGCACCACAGGCAGAAAAGGATTGCTCACAACTTGCCAAGAAGGATGTTTTTCAAATGTCGCTCACGGCCTCTCAAGGACTCTATGACAAACATGTGTTTGTTTGTTCCAAAGCAAACAGTGGAATGGCTGTTTTAGCTGTCGCTCACCCTCACGTCGGACAGGTAGAAGAAGAAAGTAGAGGAGAGGGGAAAATGCAACCAGCCAGCCACCATCCAGCCTTTTGCGGTGCTGCTGCTGAATGCTGAGTATAAGGCTGCAGGGTTATGGCGGTGGCACAGAGGCTTTGCTCAGGCTTGTTTGAAGTTTTTTTCCCCATGTCAAAGGTAAAGGATTACCCGGGGGGTTGGAATGCAGCCTGGAAGTGAAGGTCTCAGAGAGCTACCCTAAACACCACTACACCGGGGAGAGGAGTGTGAGATTATGTTTGCTTTGCGACTGTGTGTATGTAGGTGTGTGCGTGTGTGCGTGTAAGTTAGGCTAGTTTGTGCATGCCTGTGTGTGTGGGGGATGTGTGTGGGGGAGTTCAGGGTAGTGCCATGCTACTGCTGAGCAGTCGGGCTACGGAGCAGGCTATCCCCGGGGCCACAAGCAAAGCTGTAACAGCCCACCAGTCAGGAGGAGGTAGGACCACGGTGTATCACATCTCTGTCATCCTGAATGGAACTTTGGGGCATGAGGAGGTGGGTGAGGGGGTGGGGGTGAGGGAGGGCCTGGCCGCCAGACACACCTCCCTGGAGCAGAGTCATCCGGCAGCCAGGAGCACCAGGGCACGGCCACAGGCGCTGCAGGGGAAGGAGGGACACTTCAGGCTTGGCAGGTGGCCCTCCCTGAGCCGTACAGGCAGAGTGGGGGGGAGGAGGGAGGAGGCAGTGCAGGAGGAGGAGGAGGAGGGAAGAAAAATGAAGACGGACCGGTTTCTCCAACTCCAACAGTTCTCTAGTAACTCAGCAGCTCCAGCAGCAGCCCATCCTTCTCAGATTGACTGGGAGAATGCAGCGGTAGGAGTAGAGGTAAAGGCACCTACAGCAGCTCTAGAGCAACAGAAGACCCAGGTAGAGACCCAGAGACAGGACATTTCTCCCCAGACTGAAGTGCCTCTCCCTGGGCATCATGGTGGTGTCCCTGCCGGTGGTGTTCTGGCCGGTGGTGGCTCTCCACCCCGGGCTGTGCTCCGCAGGAGGCCATCCCAGGACGGTGCTGCTCCACACAACAGGAGGGCGGTGAGCATGTATGGAGCCGCAGCCAGGCAGCATCGAGGCTCGCTAAGCCGCCAGGACAGACAGGACAGGCCCAGGAGTGTGTGCATGCTCGCAGGCCCCAACCTAAACCCTACCCTATCAGAGCCCGGGTCCCACTCCCAACACACCTCCAGGAGGGGGGCTACAAGGTCTCTGGACGGTCCCCCACAGCAGCGTTGGACCAGGAGGGCAGAGCTGCGGGCGGTGGACGGCCTTAAGCCAGGGGTGCTCCCTCAGTGGACGGTGGCGGGGGCTGAGGAGAAGGTGGTCCCCAGGGTCCGGCAGCAGACCTGGAAACCGAGACCGGTCAGCATGACTGTGTTGGAGCTGAGGAAGAAGGCCTCGGGGTCTCAGGAGGGGCTGGACAGCCAAGGAGGAAGCCAGGGGGGAGGTCTATTTGGCCGCTGGAGGCTGTTCGGCCGACCAGCTCAGGACAAGGAGAAGGAGGAAGCCCCAGACCCAGGCTCCAAGCCCAGCAGCAAGCCAGATGCCCCCAAGAATACCCTGAGCTCCTTACGCCGGACCCTCAGTCTGCGGATCAGGAGGAACCGGCCGCGGGAGAGAGTGGACATTTCTGAGGTGACACCAGAGGAACGCTCACGCACTACAAGTATGGAGCAGGAGACATCTCTCCCCTTGCGGCCCTTCTCCTATCTGACTGGGAGGACCCTGCCACCTCCTTGCGAGAGGGACGATGATGGAGGGAGGCAGTTCATTCATTACCACAGCCAGGGCAAGGTTAAGGTGATGGAGGTGCCCCTCTACCCAGCCAAACTGTCCTCCTCTACTAAACTGGCCCAGGAGGAGCCCAGCCTATGGCAGCTCATAGCCAGACGCTTTAGGAGGAAGGAGCAGCAGCAACCGTCCAACGGTAATTGTGAACTCCAGCCCCGACACCAGAGCAAAGAGACTGCCAAATATTCCCTGGGCAGGATTAAAAAGCCTCAGTCAGTTGCAATAGAGACTCTGGCAGACTGCAACAAAGTTCAAGGTAAGATTCCCAGTAAGATTGAATGTATTTCCCAGCACTTAGTGCTCCTGGTTCTGGACAGCCCCCCCCCCCTCAACCACTCTGTCAAAAAAAGTTCCCTTTTATAGTTCAACAGGGCAGCAGGTAGCTTAGCGGTTAAGATCATTTGGGCAGTAACCAAAAGGTTGCTGGTTCGAATCCCGAGCTAACTAGGTGAAAAAATCCCCACTTAACCCCCTTTCGCTCCTCTTAGTCACTGGATAAGAGCTCACATGTAAACAGGAACAGGGGTATTCTGCTCTTTAAGGAATGAGGGCAAATGAAAAACACGTGGAAGGGAACTTTAGGATGAGGTGGCATTTCAAGGTTTCGGGACCCGGAGGTTAGAAACAGTTCTCATTTTAGCTTTTGTGTTTTGTTTATTTACTTTTCCCACAATGCATTTCAAATCCATGTTGGTTCTTATTCAGATATGGAACAGTCACCACTGAAAACATTTTACATTAGAGATTTGTCATTTGGATGAGATGAGGGTCTTGCCTGTTATCTCATATGAATTTGCCTTGTTGTTTAAAGTTAACAATAGCTGTTTGATGAGAAAAGGTATGGGTGGTTGGTACAGTACTATACAGTCTGATCCAGAAGTGGCTGTGTTTCCCAGAGCCAGTGTGGTTGGAAATGCATGGTAGCTATTGCCTCTGGCCTCGTAGGGACACAGCTTAAAGCAGGAGGCATTAAAACGGTCAGCGGCTGTGAAGGGCCTTGGAGATGCTTTTGGCCGCCAACCAGGGCTAAATTAGGAGGGCTTAAACACTGTAATGATGGGGAACTGAGAGAGAGACTTAAGCACTGTGTTTAAAGGTTAGCTAGCCTAGCGCTGATCTCTATACGTTGACCGTGTAGGATCTTGTGTGTATGTGTTGAGTTACTCATAGAAGCAGACAGAGAAGCAACAATGAGCTATAGAGATTAGCCAATGTACTGAAGCTGTGTTTGCTGTGTACTCCATGCAGTTTAGTTCAAATCAAAATTAAGCCTTGTCATAGTCATTAGCAGATAACACCTTCTACTATGGTGAACTGAAGTTAAAAACTTGTATCAGACAGGTTTGCGCAACATGCCAAGCATGACACTAAACATTTTCTCGAGTTTTGATTGGTGATCGTGAATTATTACATCATTATTACTTCATTTAGAAAAATCCACCGCTCAGACCCCCAGAATCTATGAGTGAACAATGAAAGTTTGAGTGAAGTTCAGATTCAAAACAAACACCTGTTGCTGTAGGAGTAAGTTGTATCAAACTTTCCAGAGAAACACTTCTTAGATTGTTTTGCGTACTTGGTAAGTTGTTTCTCTGTGAATGAACCACAAATCATGTACTTTGTGTTGATATCAACTTTAGCAAGGCTTTGTTTCCTTCTGAGCCTAAGCAGTTAATAAGGGCAGATACAGGTACACTTTGTGATTTGCAGTTTATTTGTTTTCCCAATAAGAACTGTTACCAAGGTCACCAAAGCCTTTGTAGTTTTAAGTGCACGTTTAGTGATATTTGTCTCCGTTGTCGAAGTCGGAGAGGGCAGTCAGTCAGGCAGTAGGAATGTAGGTGTGCCGATCACTCTGACTAAAAGCCTAGTCACCTGTCTCTACCTGCCTAAGTGTTTGACAACCTTACCTGGCTGCAAAATGTATCCTAAGAGTTCTGACTCCCAGCCCTTAGTTAGCACACACACACACACACACACACACACACACACACACACACACACACACACACACACACACACACACACACACACACACACACACACACACACACACACACACACACACACACACACACACACACACACACACACACACACACGTGTGTAATTGCGAATATTAACCAAAAACACATTAGCTGGCATTACGATATACTCTGTTTAGCGAGTAACTAATATGGATGTCCAGGTGTTAGTACTAGCTAATGATGAGCTGTTTTCCTGGTTATATTTTTTCCCTTTGGTGGTATAGCCCTACATCAGGGATGAGGGGTTGAGGACCCTGTCCCCCTCACGACTGCACCACACCCCTACCAGTGGGTGAACAAGGCCATTGTTGTCAGGCCCGTGGAGGAGGGGTGGTTTGAAGTGACGTTTTGTGAGGTAGTCAACACTGCACTCCATCACAGACCTGGGTTCAAATAGGATTTGAAATCTTTCCAATACTTTGGCTGGGCGTGATTGAGCTTGCCTGCAGCAGTGGAACCAACGGAATGGTCTCAAATGTGTAAACAAGGCAGATTCAGACAAATACTGAAAGTATTTGGAAGATTTCAAATACTATTTGAACCCAGGCCTGCTTCTTCAAACACATGATGTGCATTAAACTAGGCTGCACTGCGACTAGAGTAAAGGTTAGGTTTCCCTCTTGAAATGCCGTAAAATGTTCACTGTGGTACATGTATCTTGCCTAGACTTGGCATTGCTCATTGAGAGTTGTCGAAAGTGTCCTGTGTGTCAATGTGCATATTGTATTCTTTCATCTCATGACTGATCTCTCTTATAAGAGATCCTCGAAATTGGTCGTGGAGTGTTCAAGAATAACAATACCCTGGCTTTATTTTTTTCACCCCACAATCAACTGAAGTTCATTCATGAAAATAGTTTGCAGCTCTGCTCTTTCTCAATCAAAACTCTTTGTCACTGTGAAGCAGGGCGAACAAAATGTCTGTTCCCAAAATGTCTGTTCCCCTAAATGTTCTTACGTTTGAGTCTGCCTGCTCTGAAGACTCTCCGTCAGAGTTGTGTGAAGACGTATCTGGTTTATTAAGTAAGCACCCTCAGCAGACCTTCTCTGAGCCAAACTCACTAATGTCTTGGTTTACCGTTATGACAAACCAAATGTGTCACTCCCAAGCCAATTGGGGAAACTGAACGTTTGATCACACAAACCCACTTCTGGGAGAGGAGGGAAGAGGAGAGGGATAAAGGACAAGAGAGAATAAGACACTGTTGTGGGTTGAGTGAGTGAATCAGTCCAGAAGGAGATGGATATAGAGGCTCTCTTAATACTTTAAAATGACTCTTTATTTGAGCGTCTGCTGCCACAGATCCCCAGCTACTGTGTTCCCTTCAAATCTAATTGTATTGGTTGCGTACACATATTTTGCAGGTACAGTGAAATGCTTATGTTTCTACTTTAGCTCCAACAGTAGGATACAGTCTGACAGAATACTCTCAATGGTGCATCTGTAGAAATTTGTGAGGGTCTTAGAGGCCAAGCTGAATTTCTTCAGCCTCCGGAGGTGTTGTTGGGGCATGAGCTTAGTGATGAGCTTGAAGGGCACTATAGTATTGAAGGCTGAGCTAGTCGGTAAACGGCATTCTTACATACACTACCATTCAAAAGTTTGGGGTCACTTCGAATTTTCCTTGTTTTTGAAAGAAAAGCTTATTTTTTTGTCCATTGAAATAACATCAAATTGATCAGAAATACAGTGTAGACATTGTTAATGTTGTAAATGACTATTGTAGCTGGAAACAGCTGATTTTTTTATGGAATATCTACATAGGCCCATTATCAGCAACCATCACTCCTGTATTCCAATGACACGTTTATCATTTTAAAAGGCTAGTTGATTATTAGAAAACCCTTTTGCAATTATGTTTGCACAGCTGAAAACTGTTGTGTTGATTAAAGAAGCAATAAAACCGGTCTTCTTTAGACTAGTTGATTATCTGGATTGTCAGCATTTGTGGGTTTGATTACAGGCTCAAAATGTCCAGAAACAAAAAACTTTCTTCTGAAACTCGTCAGTCTATTCTTGTTCTGAGAAATGAAGGCTATTCCATGTGAGAAATTGCCAAGAAACTGAAGATCTCGTACAATGCTGTGTACAACTCCCTTCACAGAACAGCACAAACTGGCACTAACCAGAATAGAAAGAGGAAGGGGAGGCCCCGGTGCACAACTGAGCAAGAGGACAAGTACATTAGAGTGTTTACTTTGAGAAACAGACTGGGATAGGGATAGATTGAATATGTCCGTTCACACTGCTGCTACTTGCCTCTCAGGGGAAAAAGCTTCTCAGAATCAAGTTCAAAACCCATTTACATGCTGGAGTTTGAGACACCACTCACCAATGGGGTTTAATGTCATGGTGATGACAGAATAGCACAACAGAAATAAAGGATGATGTGCATCAGTGCTCAGGTCAAAGTAGAGTTCCCGAGTTGACTTTGGATTCTTCTTATCTGTGGCTATTGACAGTTGGGGGCCCTTTTTTGTGCAGAACCATGTTTATGGTATGTTGTTAATGTGGGGTTGTGATTATAGAAAACAATTCACTCTACTATATCGAGTCAGCTAAGACGGAAAATGTGTCTCCCTTGGGTTAAATTTGGATTCCGCTCAACACTGGTGTCCAATTTACCTCTGAGGAAATGGTCGATACCATGCCTTCAACAACAGAATTGTTAGAAGAGACTAAGAGACCCTTAAGTCAGCTTGCCTATAGCCCTACACAATAGAATAGATTGGTCAGTGGGCATCCAGCTCTGTCTGCTTACTGCTGATTCTGTTCACTTATCTATCACCTCATATTAAAATGACATTCTGCTGTTCAGAGCTCTACAGATAAGTTATAAGAGCTGTAGCAGCATTGAGTAGACAGCTTTGTGAGTTTGGTTACAGAGGCGTAACATTTACAAGATAGGGAGATGATTCCGGAATGATTATGTCAATGGAGCTGCTGCTCTGTGTAAGTATATGCTAGACCGAGTCTAATGGCAGTGGGTAACAATCCACTACAAATGTAGGATCTTAATTTGAGCCAGTTGCTACAGCAGGAAAATAGTCCTGCAGCAACAGGAAATGTTGATTTTAATTAATAGCCATTTTTGTAGGGTTTGATACATTTTTTTTTGTAAAGGAAATCAAGTCTCAAATTTCAAAGTGGGAAATACATACTTCAGAAGCCTTTTTAAACCTCAAATACAGTAGAAGTTTTACGTTTCCTGCATTGCAGCCAAGTTATTCGACAACATGGTAATCAAATGAAGATCCTACATATTTATGTGGTTACCAATGAGGGATGTAAAAATACTTAGTCCAAGCTAAATTGGTACTCTGTCATTTGTAGCTAGTGGGAAAGGATCTCCTAATCTTTGGCAGGGAGGTTTAGACCTCACGGTCGTCCTCCACTTTCATTCCCCACTGACCCCACACAAACACAAAAATCCTTGTGGGGACCTAAAATGTATTTCCATTCAAAATCCTATTTTCCTTAACCCCTAATCCTAACTCGTAACCCTAATTGTAAACCTAGCCCTTAAATTGAAAATAGCCGTCATGGGAAATGTCCCCATGAGGAATAATATTCCTGGTTTTACTATCCTTTTCGGGATTTCCAGTACCCACAAGGTTAGTAATACATTCCCACATAAACACCGCACAGACGCGTACACACACACACACACACACACACACACACACACACACACACACACACACACACACACACACACACACACACACACACACACACACACACACACACACACACGTGGGGTTTTCTGCATTTTCTTTCTCTCTGTTTTCTGAACTCAATATGGGGGTTACTAATTGTGCCTCACTGCCCTTGGATTGAATAGTATTTTTTATTAGAGTGGACATGAGTAATGAGTCGAAAAACATGAAACAATACACCGATGCAGTTTTCCATCTCACACAAACAAAGGCCCTAGTGTCCTCTGGAGGGTGCATCACTGAAGTTGGGGCTCATTCTGTTCCATTTCTATAGGCATTGTGGGTACTGATGGGTTGCTCATTTTTAATGGATGATGTAAAGCAGAACTAAATTAATTATATTCGCTGTTTCAGCAAGAAATAAGGACAAGTGGCACTTGTTATATCAATCTGGATAGCCACAGCATATAGTCCTACAGTAGCATGTAACACGTGTGAAGCACAAACAATGTGTCACATGGTTTAATGAAAGATGGCTATCACTTCAGTAAGGTAAAGCTTTGAGTGAATAACCTACATTTCTTCTAATTCACCTTTCTTCTGCCCTGTGTGGAACATACTCAGGGGATCTGGCCCCTGAGGGGGTCCAATCCGGCCTGCAGGTGTTTTGTTTGTGTATGTGTACTCAGAAAGTATTCATACCCCTTGTCTTATTCCACATGTTGTTATGTTACAGCCTGAATTCAAAATGGAGTGTAACAGATGTGAAACGCTAGCTTAGTTAGCGGAGGTGCGCGCTAAATAGTGTTTCAATCGGTGACGTCACTTGCTCTGAGATCTTGAAGTAGTAGTTCCCCTTGCTCTGCAAGGGCCGCAGCTTTTGTGGAGAGGTGGGTAACGATGCTTCGTGGGTGACTGTTGTTGATGTGTGCAGAGGGTCCCTGGTTCGTGCCCGGGTATGGGCGAGGGGACGGTCTAAAGTTATACTGTTACATGAATACCAACTGAAGTCACTGTACTTAAAATGACTGAAACCAAATCGAAACTGTGTAGAAATGACAATGGACCAACAATGTATTCGTCCAGTTTCTTGATTGTCTCCAGCTCGCTAAAAAAGAAAGGCATTTCACTGTACTTGGGCACGTGACATAAAAATGTATAACTAAATAATCCCCTAAATGAAAGCTAGACAGTCAGGGAGCATCGGAAATTTTAAAAGCTATAAATAGAGGCCTTTATAAAAAAATATTATATATTTTTTTACATTTTGAAGGCAAGGAAATACAGCAGATTTTCAGTGATGCCCCTCCAGACCTCGATGAAGACTGAATGCGGCCCCCGGCGCCAAATGAGTTTGACACGCCTGCTCTAAGTGGTCAACAACACCATAGAGCCCCATTTGTGTAATGACCTCTAATTCAACTGGATGGCCTATCTATTTCTGGGGTCTTCCTTGTGTTTGGCCCTCTCTCTTTAAGAGATGCAAGAATTGAGACAGCAGTGGAAACTACTGTTTATCTCTTTCCAGTTAACTGCAAATCTGTTCATGTCAGAGTGCTCATAGAACACAGTGCTCAAGAGTTGCATAAAATAGCTCCAATCAGTATTTTTATTTTGAGAGGATCTACTTTGTCATTTCGTTGTCCTCTTGTCTCTATCATTTAATATGTTTTACAGAAACATTAGCTACATTTGTATGCTAACAATAAAACCTTGACAAAATGAGTGGCAACCTCGTTTAAGCTCCCATCTACCACTTCTGAAATAAAACTCCCTCACTCAAGCAGAGTTTCAGAGCCGCAGCATCTGAAGAGCGTCTTTGGTGCTCATGTTCTAACATGTTCAAGGAGATGTGTCAAACTGGTAGTGAGAGGGCTTCGCAACACAAAGCCGGTGATGCACTCAACACGCCTCAGCCTGGAATAAAGTGAGATCGCCATAGCAACGAAGCCTATTATTGTATACAGTGTTTTAAGTCAACCTTATTGCTTCTAAAACAAAACATTTAAAGGTAGAATCTAGTGTTCAAACGGACAACTGTTTATTTTCTTAATTGGGAAAAGTGTCTCAAGTGAAGTTCAATTGTGTTTGGAATGGCTTTGATTAGCCTTGGAACAAAGTTTGAATGAATGTTCTTCGTCAATTGATCTCATGTTGTGCAAATGTTGCAATTTTCACTGAAGCCCTTACACTTAACTTACACAGACAATAAATATGGATTGGACAACCGCTTTCAATTTGTGTAAAATATTGTTTATGGCAAGAGTGCTCAGGCATACAGGCATTTGCTCTCAATCTTTTTTTCTGGATGATTGATTTTCTGTAATATGATTGCCTTGGGCATGATGAGAACATTGTTGCTGCAACAGACACATGCACCTACAGTAAAGGACGCTGCCTTGTTTGGTGTTGTAGCTTTTCATTGTTCTGGTGTAGACCGACATAGGGGGATCCCACCTGGTTGTGCACCTTGTTGCCTGCAGACAGGGTGTCTACACCCCCTCTGTTGGAGATGGTATCTCCATGGGGTTTGCTAGCTCAGAATGGGGCTGTGAATCAAAACAAAAATGGGGTATTTTGTCAAACGGTTGTTGTGACAGATGCTAACACTCTTTACGGTGTCCTTTGAGAGAAGTTATCTGCGTGTTGGGTTTGGTTATGGCAGTAACCAACAGGCAGACATAAACAATTCTACTGACTTTCACCCAGACTGTAATTGTTCTATTGAATGGTTTTAAAATGGTGATTAATTCACTCAAATGTTCCTTCCCTATCTGATGTCAATCATAGAGGAAACATGTTGTGTCACGTCTGGTAATTTCTCACTGTTAAATTGAATTAGCAGCCGCAGCATCAGTTTGCCTCAAGGTGAGAGGATCAAAAAAGCTCCAACATACTGAATGAGGTCGTGTCAAATCAAATCAAATTTGTCACATGCTTCGTAAACCAGTTTTAGACGAACAGTGAAATTAATAGCTTAGAATGCCGTTCAAGATAAAGATGCATAAAATATAAGATAAACATGGAAATAATGACACGAGGAATGAATACAGTGAAGAACAAGTAAAAACGTTTATACCGTTTGTGTTAGGTTCTAAATGAACCTCGTAAAACTTACGGACAATTTAGTAAAGCTTAAACCAAGTTTATTTCACTTATTGGGTCATACAGCTGCATAAGACAAAGCCATGGTTCCACCAGTGGTAGTATATATACTAGCGATGCACGATATACTGTATCAGTGAATATATCGGGAATGGGCCGATATTAGCTAAAAATGCCAATATCGATATCAGCCTGTCTAGTTTAACGCCATTGTTAAAAACCGATGTCAAAGCTACCATGCCGTAAAATTTTGCGCTACACGTGCATCACAGCATTCCTAACCTAGGCCACACATTGTCTGCTGTGTGGATCGAGCAGTCAACAAGTTAAGTCAGCGAGACAACTCAAAGGCGAAATCCATTAAAGCCAAGATAATGGAACTCGTTGCCCTTGATAGTCAAACGTTTTCTGTCATGGGTGATGTTGGCTTTCGCCGACTGGTCGAGCACCGGTACACACTACCAAGCGCGTTATTTGTTTACACAGTAATAGCGTCACTGCTATTAGCTTCACAGCATACATACTATGGAACGCTGTTTGCGTCTCTGCGTTTCAAAAAAAGATAAAAGTAACACTGTAAAAGCTGTACTAAATAGTCTGAAAATGAGCAAACACCGGCCACAAACGATGTGTTTACACGCGTTGGTAGTAAAGCATCATTTTTTTGACCGCAACTTCTGGGGTACCTAGCTAGCACCAATACAACCAGCCTGAAAACAATGACCAGTAGAAACTGCAGGAATTTTCATTATTCTTAGCAATGATTTAGTAATCCTTGTGAGTAAGTATTAGGTTGCCACTTGTTGTTTGCCTATTGAAATTGAACTTGAAAATAAATAGCTAGCCAGCTACTTAACCCTGTTCCCCAAAGCTAACGTTATAAGCAATCAGCTTGCTTCATCTAGCTAGTGAGGCTCGACCGGATCGGGTTATGTGTTGTGAAGCTAGCCACAATAATGATTAGGCTGGTTTGCCTTCAAAATACAAATGAATACAAATAGTAGAATTATGCCATACTTTTATTTTGAAGGCTAACCGCAAAGTCTACTATTGTGGCTAATCCTTGTGGCTAGCTTCACATAGATGGGTCCACACACCATTAATCAAATAAGAACTGTCTTATAAATTCGGGTTATTTTAAATGATGACACCGAGTTATATAGTTAGCACAGCGAGTAAATGAAAGACGTGGGTTTTGATGATGTTTTTCTGGTAATGGGAACATATGTAAATGCCAACAAAATAACTTTTTGGTTTGGTGTGTGTGTGTGTGTAACCTTTATTTAACTAGTCAAGTTGGCTAAGAACAAATTATTATTTACAATGACGGCCCATCTTCATAATGTCCTTTGCTCTTGTTCTGGGATTGATTTGCACTTTTCGCACCAAAGTATGTTCATCTGTAGGAGACAGAACGCATCTCCTTCCTGAGCGGTATGGCAGCTGCGTGGTCCCATGGTGTTTATGCTTGCGGGTTATTGTTTGTACAGATGAACGTGAAACCGTCAGGCGTTTGGAAATTGCTCCCAAGGATGAACCAGACATGTGGAAGTCTCCAAAGTAGATGTCCTAACAGACTTGCCAAAACTGTAGTTTTTTAACAAGAAATTTGTGGAGAGGTTGAAAAATACGTTTTAACGACTCCAAACTAAGTACACTGCTCATTTTTTTTTACTCCAAGTCAATCACACTTCTGTGAAATCAAACTGTCCATTTAGGAAGTAACACTGATTGACAATACATTTCAACTGCTGCTGTGCAAATGGAATAGACAACAGGTGGAAATGATAGGCAATTAGCAAGACACCCCCCAATAAAGGAGTGGTTCTGAAGGTGATAACCACAGACCACTTCTCAGTTCCTATGCTTCCTGGCTGATGTTTTGGTCATTTTTGAATGCTGGCAGTGCTTTCACTCTAGTAGTAGCATGAGACAGAGTCTACAACCCACACAAGTGGCTCAGGTAGTGCAGCTCATCCAGGATGGCACATCAATGCGAGATGGGGCAAGAAGGTTTGCTGTGTTTGTCAGTGTAGTGTCCAGAGCATGGGGGCGCTACCAGGAGACAGGCCAGTACATCAGGAGACGTGGAGGAGGCCGTAGGAGGGCAACAACCCTGCAGCAGGACCGCTACCTCCGCCTTTGTGCAAGGAGGAGCAGGAGGAGCACTGCCAGAGCCCTGCAAAATGACCTCCAGCAGGCCACAAATGTGCGTTTGTCTGCTCAAACGGTCAGAAACAGACTCCATGAGGGTGGTATGAGTAGGGGTTGTGCTTACAGCCCAACACCGTGCAGGACGTTTGGCATTTGCCAGAGAACACCAAGATTGGCAAATTCGCCACTGGTGCCCTGTGCTCTTCACAGATGAAAGCAGGTTCACACTGAGCACATGTGACAGACATGACAGTCTGGAGACGCCGTGGAGAACGTTCTGCTGCCTGCAACATCCTCCAGCATGACCGGTTTGGCGGTGGGTCAGTCATGGTGTGGGGTGGCATTTCTTTGGGTGGCCGCACAGCCCTCCATGTGCTCGCCAGAGGTAGCCTGACTGCCATTAGGTACCGAGATGAGATCATCAGACCCCTTGTGAGACCATATGCTGGTGCGGTTGGCCCTGGGTTCCTCCTAATGCAAGACAATGCTAGACCTCATGTGGCTGAAGTGTGTCAGCAGTTCCTGCAAGAGGAAGGCATTGATGCTATGGACTGGCTCGCCCGTTCCCCAGACCTGAATCCAATTGAGCACATCTGGGACATCATGTCTCGCTCCATCTACCAACGCCACGTTGCACCACAGACTGTCCAGGATTTGGCGTATGCTTTAGTCCAGGTCTGGGAGGAGATCCCTCAGGAGACCATCCGCCACCTCATCAGGAGCATGCTCAGGCGTTGTCGGGAGGTCATACAGGCACGTGGAGGCCACACACACCACTGAGCCTCATTTTGACTTGTTTTAAGGACATTACATCAAAGTTGGATCAGCCTGTAGTGTGGTTTTCCACTTTCATTTTGAGTGTGACTCCAAATCCAGACCTCCATGGTTTGATAAAGTTGATTTCCATTGATAATTTTTGTGTGATTTTGTTGTCAGCACATTCAACTATGTAAAGAAAAAAGTATTTAATAAGAATATTTCATTCATTCAGATCTAGGATGTGTTATTTTAGTGTTTCCTTTATTTTTTTGAGCAGTGTATATGTAAACGTCCGACTTCAACTGTCCATAGGGCAGAAATCTCTTAGGTGCAGAGATTGTAGCCGGCTAGTAACAGGGACTAGGTTCAGGGCAGGGTACTGGGCGGAGGCCAGCTAGTGGTGACTATTTAACTTTCTGATGGCCTGGAGACGGAAGCTGTTTGTGACGGTTAACCTCTTGAAAGGTCTTACTCACATCGGTTACGGAAAGCAAGATCACACAGTCATCCGTAACAGCTGGTGCTCTCATGCATGGTTCAGTTTAGCTTTCCTCGGGGCGAGGCATTTATTTTGTCTGCTAGGCTCGCATCACTGGGCAGCTCGTGGCTGGGTTTCCCTTTGTAGTCTGTGATAGTTTGCAAGCCCTGCTACATCCTTTGAGTGTCAGTGCCGGTGTAGTAGGATTCTTAGTCCTGTTTTGATGTATTGACGGATCTTAGTCCTGTATTGACGCTTTGCCTATTTGATGGACCGTCAGAGGTCGTAGCTCGATTTCTTATAAGTGTCTGAATTAGGGTCCTGCTCCTTGAAAGCAGCAGCTCTAGCCTTTAGCTCAGTGTGGATGTTGCCTATAATCCATGGCTTCTGGTTGTGGTATGTACGTACGGTCATTGTGGGGACAACTTTGTTGATGCACTTATTAATGAAGCTGGTGACTGATGTGGTAAACTCCTCAATGTTATCAGATGAATCCTGGAACATATTCCAATCTGTGCTAATGAAAAAGTCCTGTAGCGTAGCATCTGCTTCATAAGACCGCCTCTGTGTTGAGCGTGTCAGTGGTACTTCCTGTTTTGAGTTTTTGCTCATAAGAAGGAAGCAGGAGGATAGAGTTATGGTCTGATTTGCCAAAGGGAGGGCAAGGGAGGGCTTGCATGCATTTCTGTTGTGGTATAATGGGTTTCTAGAGTTTTGTCATCTGTAGTTGCATAGGTGACATAATGGTAAAAATGAGGTAGATGTGCATGCGTGTGAATGTTTGCATTGTCAGAGATGACTTGAAACCATGATTGCACGTCCTCCTTTTAAGCTATGAGACAGACCGTGGCAAGGAATCAACGTACTGCTTTAACCTTTCCCGACCTCAGCTTAATAATGGCGTTTATTCTCTTGTTCTTTTTTCTCTTCCAGACTCGTTCGTCAATAGCCAGGAGTGGACATTGAGTCGATCAGTGCCAGAGCTCAAAGTGGTGAGTAGTATTCATGAGTTTTCATCATAACTTCAGGCCATATTATTCTTCTGGCATTGGCACTGCAAGAAGATTGATTTAAATGTCAATGCCAGGCCATGCTCTATGCATTTCAATAACATTTCCTCTCATTCTGCATGACAGAGAGAGTAGAGTACAGAAATTGGCTGGAATATTCCCTGGCACCAAGCGAGAGTGTGGGTGATTTTGAATGAGATAAGTTGGCATGGTGACACGTAGCGCGGAGTGGCTTGCAGCAGGACAGAGAGATGAGTGACAGTTTTGGGCTAGACGTGTGACAGGTCCTGGGTCTGATCCACCCGCTGGCACAACTGCTTGCACGCACGCACGCACGCACGCACGCACGCACGCACACACACACACACACACACACACACACACACACACACACACACACACACACACACACACACACACACACACACACACACACACACACACACACACACACACACACACACACGTCCTCACAGGAAGAAGGGAGTGCTTCACGTACATTATCAATAGGGATATTACCACAAAGACACATTCCATTCCAACATTCTGCTGTTAAGTACTGAAGTATTCATTGTATTTTGGTCTTTTATGAAAAACATATTGGTGTAATCCTATGGGGAATCCAACAGAAAATGATGTTCTCTCAGAGGGACACTTTTATGGAGAACATGCTTTCTAACCAAGGATCATTTGATAGAGCTCATTGTCTTTTATGTAGTGTTAGGTGTTAATTGGAAAACTCCAGACATTTCAGGGGTTTAGTGAACTGATGTTGGATTCAGCAGGGAAGAGTCGAGGACTGTTAGGGACGCATAGCTTCCATTTCTTCCACAGATCTATATGACACTATTGGACAGAAGTAGTTCATTCATTCATTATTTTTCCCAAAAGCACGGGCAGATGTTATCATTCCAACAATTGACAATTGCACTCATGAGGAGATGAGCTGATACTGTATAGTACTGTCTTCTCATTTAACCCTGCCGGACCTTGATAATGAACCCATAGACTGATCCTTAAAAAAGGCTGTAGTGGGATTTGCACACACTGTGCCCGCTTTGCTTTCATCTGCCTGAACTATGCTCATACAGCAGCCCTAATGATGGGCCTACAACCCAGCAGCTTACAAAGCTTTACATTTCTAACATAAACTCTGTTCCTTTTGTAGTTAGCTTCTGTTCTGAGTAGCTCCTAGCTTGTTATTCTTCTGTGGTGGATAGACTACTACTCTGTGTCCTCTCCAAAGCCAACTTCCTCCTTATGTAGATCGTAAGTGTAATGATGGAGAGGAGAGGTAGCATCATCTAGGCTCTTAAAGATCCTGTACACACACACACATCTCTCTCACAGTCCCCTATAATTAAAACCATACCTGACTTTACCACCCACTAATGATCTAAAGAAGAGTGTTGAAGGTGGATTGTGGGGTTGAGTAGGGGAGGAGGGCGTGTTCTCCCCCAGACACACTGGCATTATCAACAGCCACCCCAGCCTGGGAGCAGCCCAGCCCCAGCTCACCCACTGTCAGGCTCCCCCTGGGGGCGGTCAGCAGTCAGAGATGGGGCCTGGGCCTGGACGTTTCGAACGTTCTGAACTGTTCCCTTGCCGGTGACCACCTTTCTTTTGTCCCACAAGCATCATCTGTCCATAAGAAAGTCCATAGACTGTGGGCTCTAGTGTTAGTTGGTGATTTGTCTCTGCAACTTCTTACAGAACTATTGTTTTGCCACCTTGCCTTTACAAGAAGCAAGTCCATTGGCTGTGGGCTATGACATTGGTTGGCTGTGTAAACATCTCAACAACATCTGGATAAGAGCGTCTGCTAAATTACTTAAATGTAAATGTAAATATATGATGTCCTTGACTAGACTGTTGTCTTGTTGTTTCTGCAGGGTATTGTGGGTAATCTGTCGAGTGGGAAGTCTGCCTTGGTCCACCGGTACCTGACAGGCACATATGTGCAGGAGGAATCTCCTGAAGGTAAGAGACAGAGCTTGCTGCTGTTTAGGAAAAACACCTGAGGGAGGAGAGAGGTGTCACACGCTGTAAAGAGCTAAAAGGTTGTGGACTCTAGGAGGGTCTTGTCAGTCAACACATGAACACATCACTTCTAACTGTGATGGTATCTTGCTAATCTACTCCATCTACTGACCCTGCTGCATCATATATGTAAATGTAATTTGAGATATTTATAATAATGTAAAAAGGATTTCTAATTATTTCTGAACATTTATACGCATTTACAGTGGATTCAGAAAGTATTCAGACCCCTTGACTTTTTCCACATTTTGTTACGTTACAACCTTATTCTATAATTGATTAAATTGTTTTTCTTCCCCTCATCAACCTATACACAATACCCCATAATGACAAAGCAAAATCTGTTTTTTACAAAATTTTACAAATTTCTTCCTAATAAAAAACTTAAATAATATATTTACATAAGTATTCAGACCCTTTACTCAGTACTTTGTTGAAGCACCGTTGGCAGTGTTTACAGCCTCGAGTCTTCTTGGGTATGACGCTACAAGCTTGGCACACCTGTATTTGGGGAGTTTCTCCCATTCTTCTCTGCAGATCCTCTCAAGATCTGCCAGGATGGATGGGAAGTGTTGCTGCACAACTATTTTCTGGTCTCTCCAGAGATGTTTGATCTGGTTCAAGTCCGGGCTCTACCTGGGACACTCAAGGACATTCAGAGACTTGTCCCGAAGCCACTCCTGCATTGTCTTGGCGGTGTGCTTATGGTCGTTGTCCAATTGGAAGGTGAACGTTCGGCCCTGTCTGATGTCCTGATCTCTCTGGAGCAGGTTTTCATCAAGGATCTCACTGTACTTTGTTCCGTTCATCTTTCCCACGATCCTGACTAGTCTCCCAGTCCCTGCAGCTGAAAAACATCCCCACAGCATGATGCTGCCACCACCATACTTCACCGTAGAGATGGTGCCAGGTTTCCTCCAGACTTGACATTTGGCATTCAGGCCAAAGAGAATCTTGTTTCTCATGGTCTGAGTTCTCTAGGTGCCTTTTGGCAAACGCCAAGTGGGCTGCCATGTGCCTTTTACTGAGGAGTGGCTTCAGTCTGGTCACTCTACCATAAAGACCTGTTTGGTGGAGTGCTGCAGAGATGGTTGTTCTTCTGGAAGGTTCTCCCATCTCCACAAAATTACTCTGGAGCTCTGTCAGAGTGACCATCGGGTTCTTGGTCACCTCCCTGATTGTGCAAGTTCTCCCACTTAAAAAGATGAGAGGCCTGTAATTTTCATCATAGGTAATTTGCAAATAAATTCATAAAAAATCCTACAATGTGATTTTCTGGATTTTTTTTCTCATTTTGTCTGTCATAGTTGAAGTGTACATCTGATGAAAATTACAGGCCTCTCTCATCTTTTTAAGTGGGAGAACTTGCACAATTGGTGGCTGACTAAATACTTTTTTGCCCCACTGTATGTAAATAAGGTATTTCTGCTTTTATTTTATACATTTGCTAAAGTTTCTGAAAACCTGTTGTCACGTTGTCATTATTGGGTATTGGTTGTAGATTGATAAGAAAAAAATCAATTTTGGAATATGGCTGTAACGTAATAAAGTGTGAAAAAATGTAAGGGGTCTGAATACTTTCTGAATGCACTATAAAGACATATAACGTTATTTTAATATGTTACCAGATTATTGGCTGTTCAAAACCTGTTGAAATACCACCTGGAATGCAGTGGAGGCTGGAAAGAGGAGTTATAGGAGGATGGGCTCATTGTAATGGCTCGAATGGAATCAATGGAACAGAGTCAAACATGTTGTTTCCATGTGTTAGATGTGTTTGGTACCATTCCATTGATTCCATTCCAGCCTTCACAATGAGCCCATCCTCCTGTAGCTCTTCCCACCAGCCTCCTCTGCCGGAATGATAAGTTAGCAGTCTGTATTTGGGGTTAAGTTATTCTAGCTGGAGATAGAGACTGGCTTAAAGTACAATGACAGGGCTGGGCTTGATAGTGACCGTAGGCTGTATACAAACTCAATTCATGACTAGCAGTTAGGTTGAGTGTGTTCCACATAGTATATAAAGAGAAACCTGCATTATCTTCGCTTATCATCATTAACAGCTAGTCTTTGAAGCCAGGTGTGTTTTCTGTTGTTGTTATTGTTTTGTATCAGTCGACGCAGTGTCAGATTTATCTCAAGCCGAAGGATGTGCTCTGAGATAATTGGCTTTTTATCCATTTATCCAGACAATGACAGCTAGAGCAAAGCATCTCCCATGCAAGAAAGAGGGCTGCTGTGTTAGAATGCTAATTCCTAATACATCAAGGTAAAAGTAAAAACCTGGGCTTAAAGCACCAAATCCTACTAAAACCCTTGATTTCAGAGCGAAAGGGGATTGCAGTTGCTGCCATGAACATAAACAGTTTCTGCTTTGGGAGCTCTGAAGTGCTGATGCACTGAACGAGAGGGCATAGCTCAGTGAGAAGGTATATTTATTTCCACAGGGGTCTGTTCCAAAGCCTTCCACTGTGACTTCACAGAATCACAACCGGACAATTCTCAATTTTGATTATCAGGTGGAATCCTTAATGAATTCGGCCCTGCTGAGCACACAAGCGAAGGCTCTCCGAAACCCACAAATATGCTGTCATAGCTGGGGTTAAATGACAATCTTTGAGGGGGTTTGGAGGGTTTGTAGTGTCTGGTTATGTATAATTATAGCGAAGAGGGACAAGAGATATGAAGCGCATAATGAGTTCCTGGCATAATGATGCTGCTTCACCAAGGGAAAGAAACAATCCTTACTGCTTAATTAGGCCTAGAGAAATCAATGACAAAAATGCTGGAAAGCTAAAAGCTGAGTGATGATTTTGGTTAATTAAGGAAACATGTTGTATCTTCTTATTGCATTTTATACAGATCACTGCATTGTTTCTGTTATACAGCATACCTCTTCATCTCCCATCATTAACAGGTGGCAAAGGTTCTCCTTTTAGTCTCATTCCTAGAACGATGCTTAGCCCAGATAGAAACTATAGCTACTCTGTAGACTGAAAGAGGCTACCTCGCTTCTAAGGAGAGTAGTGTTTTGTGTTTGGTCCATACCATTCAGCTCTACTCTTAATTTTTTGTTCTACGATGTTGCTAGTTGCTGTGATATCTGTTAAAATATAGTATCAGGGATGAGGAGGGAGGGAGGTGTTGCCATGGCAACAGCGGAACAGGCTCTGTTGGAATTGTGGCTCTGTGTCAAGTTCTCTGAGCCTCCGCATTCCATTCTAGAGCTGAATATGTTTACTGCCTGTTAACCAAGCCAAAAATATAGCTCCCATCTCAAAACCTGTGTGTGTGTGTGTGTGTGTGTGTGTGTGTGTGTGTGTGTGTGTGTGTGTGTGTGTGTGTGTGTGTGTGTGTGTGTGTGTGTGTGTGTGTGTGTGTGTGTGTGTGTGTGTGTGTGTGTGTGTGTGTGTGTGTTAGACTCATCTGTATGTATAAGCTGGACAACAGGTTGATAGAAAGACTATAACCACTCTATTCATTAGCCACATCCAGCCAAAATCATTATACATTATTGCTGGCCTACCCTAATACAGATTGAGTGTCTCTCGTTATCGAGGTTAGCTTAATTCTTTTGGCACTGAGATTCAACAGACGTTCCACAATACAGATGGATTCTCCTCTGACCTCAGGATATGTTTTTGTCTATGCTTGGCTGTGAACAGAGGATGATGGTGATGTTATGTAGTCTAAATGTAGGCCTATACTTGAATGCACATCCATTTCATACCATGACAACAGAAGATGTTATTTGGCATAACACTCTCATTTTACCATTTTCAAGGGCTTCTTATCATTTCATGTGCAACCAACTTATTCCATTTACCTCCTCTAGAATTATTACAAATGTTCCTTTGAAGTCTGGCCCTTTGGTCCAGAGACCATCATTTTTTCACAAGATCTGGCTATACTATACTGGGTATTACTATGGGTATCACTTTTCTGACATTTCCTCTAAATGTAGATTTCCTGACATATAGAGACTCAGAAATTAATGCTCGGTCCAAGCAGCGCTCCAATCTCAGAGCTCTGTTACTTCAGAGCAGAGCCGGCCTTATGGGCAGGCCTCTGGGGGCCTGGCCCACGCTACCTTACCTCGTTTCCTGTCCAAATAAAATGTTTAAATATTGATCATTTATTTGACCGAGATGCGCACCGACATAAAGATGCATCAATCTCTGATGAAGAATCAGAAGGAGAGAAACAGCACCTCTCTGTCTCATGTCATACTATTTTTGGCCAAACAGCATCAGATACATGGGCTACATCTTATTTTTATTTATTGTTTCTTTTGTTCCACCTCATGCTATTTTACTATTACATTGTTATTGATTACCGCATTATTGGGTTTAGAGCAGTGTTCCCCAACTGGCGGCCTGTGTGGAGTTTTCATTGTTGGACATGACTATAAATCACCATGAAATCAGCTCCTTAATTTAAGAAATCTGTTCCCAAGTATTTCCATGTGTAATGGAGAGACACAACGTAAAAAATGTAAGCAAGGTTTGAAATGATTGTTGTAGTCAAACAATATATTTTTGGGCTTCTTGCGGTTCATTTGCAGTCTTCAAATTATTTTTTATTACATTCGGGCCCCCTGGCCATCCGCTAAAAGAAAAAATCAGCCCGTGACTGAATCTAGTTTATGATCCCTGGTTTAGAGATTGTAAGAAAGGCATTTCACTATACTTGTGCACATGACATTAAAACTTGAAACTTAATATAGTAAGATGCTTTCTCGGGTGACAGTTTCAGCCACTTGCAAATTGAAGGAAAGTGTGAGTGCACTTTTTTGGATACTGGAATTATTATGGATGAAGGTGCGAAGGTAATCTACTTTTTATTATTTACTTTTTTTGGCTTTATTTTTTTTTGCCCCTTTTTCTCCCCAATTTAGTGATATCCAATTACGTTCTTGTCCTATTTCTGCAACTCCCGTATGGACTTGGGAGAGGTGTCACGATTTACTAGGAGTGGTGGGTGGAATCAGGCGCAGAGAGCAGGGTTCAGTAGATTGTCAATTTATTCTCCAGCGCACAAAAACGGTCACGCCAACACACAGGGCGCATACAATAGACCAGCCCAAACACAAGACCAAAATAGTCTGGAGAATAACCACATGAAAAAACCACCATACAACAGAGTAACAAAAACAATCCCGCACAAAACAAGGGCGGGACAACCTACTATATAATAAGGACACTAATTAAACTAAAATACACACAGGTGAAACTAATAAGACAAAACCAACAGACAAACGAAAAAGGGATCGGTAGTGGCTAGTAGGACGGTGACGACGACCGCCGAACACCACCCGAACAGGCAGGGGAGCCAACTTCGGTGGAAGTCGTGACAAGAGGTGAAGGTCGAGAGACTTGCATCCTCCGAAACATGACTCTGCCAAACATCACTACTTGCATAACCCGGAAGCCAGCCACAACAATGTGTTGGAGGAAACACCGTACAACTGGCGACTGAAGTCAGCGTGCATGCGCCCGGCCCGCCACAAGCAGTTGCTAGAGCGCGATTGGACAAGGACACCCCAGCCGGCCAAACCCTTCTCAAACCCGGATGACACTGGGCCATTTGTGTGGGTCTACCGGTGGCAGCCGGCTGCGACAGAGCCTGGGATCGAACCTGGGTCTGTAGTTATGCCTCTCAAACTGCGATGCAGTGCCTTAGACAGCTGCAACATTCGGGAGGCCCGGTAACCTACTTTTAGAAATAATTTGTGTTTACAATCGGATAAAAACATAATGACTGGTTGTGTTCATGCTACGTTAAAAGGTAATACATCTTTCTAGTTAAATTAGATATCTTTAATATAAAACCCATTAAAGGAGGTCCCCTGAAAAAATGTGGCGTCCCTATGGAAATCAAAGATCCGTCCAACTGATTTGTTCTGGCGCCGGCATTGTTTCAGCAGAGGAAAGTCTCTCTCACTCTCTCTGACTATTACACAACAAAACTGATGTCTGGGAGAATCCCCCTTCACCAAGTGGGCTAAAGTGGACTTAATAGGGAGCAAGTGTGTCTCAAGTGGATCTGTATTGCATGTTGGCCCTCGCTAGAACACTGCCTACCTAGTCCTTGAAGACTGCCGGCAGAGCCAGTCACTGTGACCTCAATTGCTATTTTGCAGAGGTGGGATCTTGTCATTTGGAAAGTTCAAATTCAGTTCTAAAACTGTTATGAACTTCATTCTCTCTATCTTTTTACATACGTCTGTAACAGATAACACGGCTTATTATGAAATAGCTGGTGTTGCCGCAACGATAGATATTTCATACCGGTTTTATGTCTGTACTTTGTCACTGGCAAGAAAAAGTATGTGAACCCTTTGGAATTACCTGTACTTTTGTCTGTTGTTGTGACTTAGATTAAGATCAGATCTAATTTTATGACCAATTTATTTAGAAATCCAGATCATTCCAAAGGGTTCACATACTTTTTCTTGCCCCTGTACACTACATGACCAAAAGTATGTTCAAATCTTATCAAATTTTATTTGTCACATGCAGATGTTAATGCGAGTGTAGCGAAATGCTTGTGCTTCGAGTTCCGACTATGCAGTAATATCTAACAGGTAATCTAACAATGTCCCAACAACTACCTAATATACACACAAGTGTAAAGGAATTAATAAGAATATGTACATAAAGATAAATATGGATGAGCGATGGCCGAACGGCAGAGGCAAGATGCAGTAGATGGTATAGAGTACAGTATATACATTTGAAATGAGTAGTGTAGGGTATGTAAACTTTATATAAAGTGGCATAGTTTAAAGTGACTGGTGATACATGTATTACATCCAATTTTTAAATATTAAAATTATAGATATTGAGTCAGTATGTTGGTAGCAGCCACTCAATGTTAGTGGTGGCTGTTTAACAGTCTGATGGCCTTGAGATAAAAGCTGTTTTTCAGTCTCTCGGTCCCAGCTTTGGTGCACCTGTACTGACCTCGCCTTCTGGATGATAGCGGGGTGAACAGGCAGTGGCTCGGATGGTTCTTGTCCTTGATGATCTTTTTGGCCTTCCTGTGACATTGGGTAGTGTAGGTGTCCTGGAGAGCAGGTAGTTTGCCCCGGTGATGCATTGTGCAGACCTCACTACCCTCTGGAGAGCCTTACAGCCCGACAGGATGCTCTCGATTGTGCATCTGTAAATGTTTGTGAGTGTTTTAGGTGACAAGCCACATTTTTCAGCCTCCTGAGGTCGAAGAGGCGCTGTTGCAACTTCTTCACCATGCGGTCTGTGTGGATGGACCATTTCAGTTTATCTGTGATGTGTACGCCGAGGAACTTAACTTTCCACCTTCTCCATTACTGTCCCGTCGATGTGGATAAGGGGGTGCACACTCTGCTGTTTCCTGAAGTCCACTATCATCTCCTTTGTTTTGTTGACATTGAGTGAGAGGTTATTTTCCTGACACCACACTCCGAGGGCCCTCACCTCCTCCCTGTAGGCCGTCTCATCGTTTTTGGTAATCAAGCCTACCACTGTAGTGTCGTCTGCAAACTTAATGATTGAGTTGGAGGCGTGCATGGCCACGCAGTCATGGGTGAACAGGGAGTACAGGAGAGGGCTGAGAACGCACCTTTGTGGGGCCCCAGTGTTCAAGATCGGCGGGGTGGACATGATGTTTCCTACCCTCACCACCTGGGGGCGGTCCATCAGGAAGTCCAGGACCCAGTTGCACAGGGCGGGGTCGAGGCCCAGGAGGTCGAGCTTAACGATGAGTTTGGAGGGTACTATGGTGTTAAATCCTGAGCTGTAGTCGATGAACAGCATTCTTACATCGGTATTCCTTCTGTCCATGTGGGTTAGGGCAGTGTGATTGCGATTGCGTCGTCTGTGGACCTATTGGGGCGGTAAGCAAATTGAAGTGGGTCTAGGGTGTCAGGTAGGGTGGAGGTGATATGATCCTTGACTAGTCTCTCAAAGCACTTCATGATGACGGAGGTGAGTGCTACGGGGCGATAGTCAGTTACCTTAGCTTTCTTGGGAACTGGAACAATGGTGGCCTTCTTGAAGCATGTGGGAACGGCAGACTGGGATTGATTGAATATGTCCGTAAATACATCAGCCAGCTGGTCTGCGCAAGCTCTGAGGACACGGCTAGGGATGCCGTCTGGGTCGGCAGCCTTGCGAGGGTTAACACGTTTAAATGCTTTACTCACGTTGGCTGCGGTGAAGGAGAGCCCGCAGGTTTTGGTAGAGGGCCATGTCGTTGGCACTGTATTGACCTCAAAGCGAGCAAAGAAGTTGTTTAGTTTGTCTGGGAGCAGGACTACATGGTCCGCGACGGGGCTGGTTTTCTTTTTGTAGTCCATGATTGACTGTAGACCCTGCCACATACCTCTCGTGTCTGAGCCGTTGAATTGCGACTCTACTTTGTCTCTATACTGATGCTTAGCTTGTTTAATAGCCTTGCGGAGGGAATAGCTACACTGTTTGTATTTGGTCATGTTTCCGGTCGCCTTGCCCTGATTAAAAGCAATGGTTCGCGCTTTCAGTTTTACACGAATGCTGCCATCAACCCACGGTTTCTGGTTGGGGAAGGGTTTAATTGTTGCTGTGGGTACAACATCACAAATGCACTTGCTAATAAACTTGCTCACCGAATCAGTGTATTCATCAATGTTATTGTCCGACTCTATGCGGAACATATCCCAGTCCATGTGATCGAAGCAATCTTGAAGTGTGGAATCAGATTGGTTGAACCAGCGTTGAACAGACCTGAGCATGGGCGTTTCCTGTTTTAGTTTTTGTCTATAGGCTGGGAGCAACAAAATGGAGTCGTGGTCAGATTTTCCGAAAGGAGGGCGGGGCAGGGCAGGGCTTTGGATGCGTTGCGGAAGTTAGAATAACAATGGTCCAGGATTTCTTCCGCACGGGTGGCGCAGTCGATAAGCTGATCAAATTTAGGGAGTCTTGTCTTTAGATTAGTCTTGTTAAAATTCCCAGCTACAATGAACACAGCCTCAGGATATGTGGTTTCCAGTTTACATAGAGTCTAATGAAGTTAATTCAGGGCCATCGATGTGTCTGCTTGGGGGGGTATATACGGCTGTGATTATAATCGAAGAGAATTCTCTTGGTAGATAATGCGGACGACATTTGATTGTAAGGAATTCTAGGTCAGGTGAGCAAAATTACTTTAGTTCCTGTATGTTGTTATGATCACACCCCGTCTCGTTAATCATAAGACATACGCCCTTCTTCTTACCAGAGAGATGTTTGTTTCTGTCGACGCGATGCGTAAAGAAACCAGGTGGCTGTACCGACTCTGATAGCATGTCTCGGGTGAGCCACGTTTCCGTGAAACAAAGAACGTTACAATCTGTGATGTCTCTCTGGAAGGCAACCCTTGCTCTGATTTTGTCTACTTACTTGTCAAGAGACTGGACGTTGGTGAGTAGTAAACTCGGGAGCGGTGAGCGATGTGCCCGTCTACAGAGCCTGACCAGAAGACCCCTCCTGCGGCGCTGTTGTTTTGGGTCGCCGGTTGGGATCTGATCCATTGTCCTGGGTGGTAGACCAAACAGAGGATCCGCTTCGGGAAAGTCATATTCCTGGTCGTAATGTTGGTAAGTTGACGGAGTTGGTCCCCCATTTGCTGCTATAATAGTCTCCACACTTCTGGGAAGGCTTTTCACTAGATGTTGGAACATTCTGCGGAGACTTGCTTCAATACAGCCACAAGAGAATTAGTGAGGTCAGGCATTGATTTTTGGCGAATAGGCCTGGCTCACAGCCGACATTCCAATTCATCCCAAAGGTATTTGATGGGGTTGAGGTGAGGGCTCTGTGCAAGCCAGTCAAGTTCTTCCACACCGATCTCGACAAACCATTTCTGTATGGACTTCACTTTGTGCATGGGGGCATTGTCATGCTGAAAGAGGAAAGGGCCTTCCCCAAACTGTTGTCACAAAGTTGAAAGCACAGAATTGTTTACAATGCATTAATTAAGATTTCCCTTCACTGGAACTAAGGGGCCTAGCCCGAACGATGAAAAACAGCTCCAGACCATTATTCCTGCTCAACCAAACTTTACAGTTGGCACTAGGCATTTGGGCAGGTAGTGTTCTCCTGGCATCAGCCAAACCCAGATGAATGTGTTGGACTGCCAGATGGTGAAGCGTGATTCATCACTCCAGAGAACGCATTTCCACTGCTCCAGAGTCCAATGGCGGCGAGCTTTATACCACTCCAGCCGGCACTTATTATTGCGCATGGTGATCTTAGGCTTATGTGCGGCTGCTCGGCCATGGAAACCCATTTCATGAAGCTCCTGATGAACAGTTCTTGTGCTGACGTTGCTTCCAGAGGCAGTATGGACCTCGGTAGTGAGTGTTGCAACTGAGAACAGATGATTTGTTTGCACTTCAGCACCCGGTGGGCTCGTTCTGTGAGCTTGTGTGGCCTAACACTTCACGGCTGAGCCGTTGTTGCTCCTAGATGTTTCCACTTCACAATAACAGCACTTACAGTTGACCGGGGCAGCTCTAGCAGGGCAGAAGTTTGAGGAACTGACTTGTTGGTGCCACGTTGAAAGTCACTAAGCTCTTCAGTAAGGCCATTCTACTGGCAATGTTTGTCTATGGAGATTGCATGGATGCGTGCTCATTCGCATGGCTGTGTATATCTGTCAGCAACAGGTTGGCTGAAATAGCCAAATCCACAAATTTGTATGGGTGTCCACATACTTTTGTATATATAGTATACTTTATTATGCCCACTCTTACAACTTTCATGGAATCGTAAATTATTCAATATTGTTTGAGATAGCTTGAAGCAGATGTTCTGCATTCGAAAACCAATGTTTTATTTTCCTGGGACGCGTTTCTTGCCTAGCTCCCCAGCTCTCATTTGAATATTTTTAATCTCCACCAGATCTCAAACCATTCCAATGATATGCAAAATCCAATTTAGTATGAGGCATTCCCATCGGTTTGTATTTTATCTGTAGCCAACGTTGCCCGTGGCAAAGAATATGAACATGCATTCAAAAAGATGACGGGGGAAAAGTCCAGGCTCACTATAGTCTACTGTATAGCTTCTCTCGTCTCCACTATCCTGAGGTCATGAACTACAGCAACTTTAGATTAAGACTTCTCTCTTTTTTTCCCTTTTATCTTCCATCCCCTCCTTCCCTCTTTATCGCAGGCTCCAGGCTACATCCATTCTGCCTTATCACTTCCATACAGAATCTGAATCTATGACTGTTAATACTCAAGCATGCCATCTTATAGCTTGTGTAGTTTTGCAAGTGATGGAAACTGATCTCCAGGCTAGCTGGTGATTGTGAAGTGAATTTGGGGGTCATTGAGACAGCGAGGTCAAATCGAACTGCAGCCTATCACAAGCCGGATGGATGTCTCCAAACTTTCATCAAAACTTTATCAGAATGGAATGTCATCTATATGTGAATGTGATGTATGAAAATGGGAAAGTCTGACTCATGCCTTGGGCCTACTGGTGTGTGTTTGTGAAAAATATTGGTGTTAATGTTGAATTTTGGTGATTTAGCTGTAGCTTAACCAAACACGTTTTCATTGACAAGTAGTAGATAGAATATCTTGTCAGTGCTTTACACCTTTTTAGGCCTGAGTTTATGCCCTCTTCCATCCCTTTGCCAAGCCCTTTGATAGGCAGGGTAAAGCGGCTGTATTAATAATGATGATCTCTAAGTATTTTCCTGATCAGGCACCACCCTATAAACTCACTGTGACATGTCTCTTCTCTTTTTCAGGTGGTCGGTTCAAGAAGGAGATGGTGGTTGATGGACAGAGCTACCTGCTGCTGATCAGAGATGAGGGAGGCCCCCCGGAGCTGCAGGTACCTACGCTCTGCTTGCTTTATAATCCTACCTGTCTGCATCCCTCAGCACAGCCAATTAACACCACTTAAAGTCTGAAAGATAATGATAATTTCTGACTTGATGTGTAATGTTTATGTCCAATGGCCGATGAGCAATGCGTTGTTTTATCTCTCATGTCTCTTCATATGACAAGGATTGAAAGGGATTTGCCAGTAGATTGTCGACATGAGTCATAATGATGACTGCTAGCTTGCTTGCTATGATTTTGAAAGTCCAATCAAAGCTACTGCAGATATAACGTGATTTGATGTCATTCTGTGGCCAATGACCTTGAGCCTTCTTGGATGGGCACTTCTAATGTAAATCGATGCAGCACCCAAGGGGTAAAAATTATTGAGCTCTACCCATAAGACTTGGAGGTGACATAGTGTCCCCATGAGTCACAGAACACTGAGCCAATCACAGCACAACGCTCCATATTTTCTGCTGGCTTGCTCCACCACCACAGAAAGCAATGAGCTAGGCTGAAACACCTGCATTTTGGAGCCGCCTTCCTCAAGAAAGCAACAAAGAGACCATGTATGCGGCTTTATTAACTCAATTATTATTTAATTTTTTACATTGTTTGCAAACTGGTATGTGACACGTATTAATCACCAAATAACAAACAAATAATTGTTTTCTCCAAACCAGTTACAAACATAAATGGCAACTTTCAGACACACACAAACAAAGTGCCTGCATTATTATTTGCCATAAATTGTACTAATTCGTCTTGTCTTTCAAAATACATAGATTCCTCTACAATTTCTTTCACTCAGACAACCCAGAATTCTCAATAGTTGCTCAGTTAGCAGGAGGAATGGGGGCAACTTCTTGTCGCGCGAGATGCTGAAGTTCAGAACATCTGTCAGTCAAAACGAATACAGCGCAATGAAGTGCAGAGTTCTGACGTCATGTGTAGTATGTTACTGTACAGCCACTGCGATCCAATTTAGGTGTTTATCAGTGCCCAAATCCGCCATTTTCAACCCGTAGACGGATACGAGTGTAAAGAGCTACTTCTATATAGCTGAGCATCACAAAGAGAACTTTATTGTATTTTTTGATTGACAAACTCATTTTAACTAGATCCGGTAGGTGTGTTGTAACTGTTGACAAATAATGACATTAACATACTGTATATTGCTATGAATGTGAAAGTAGAGTGACTCCCCTAGCGGGGGAAACCAGGCCACCAGCACCAATTTCAAACACTCTAACCACTGTCCTAATAAGGGATATATCTAGGGCATGTGCTTATTAGTCCAATATAGTTAGGCCCTGTCCAGAAGAAACCCCAATCCATCGTCTATAGGCATCTACAGGGGCGCAACTTTCACTGGGGACTCACGTTCTGAAAATGCATTTTTGTCCCCCCCAGTTTTATAATTGGAATGTGATGCAAAACAAGGCAGGGTGTGCTTTAGGACCATGCGGACGCCTCCGAGTGGTCAGGTAGGCTCTTTGGAGTGTCTATACGACTGGATAAATTAAAAAATATAAAAAATAGTTATGTCCCCCCCACTTCGAAAACCAAAGTTGCGCCCCTAGGCACTTATGAAGATGAAACAACTTCGATCGGCAAGCAATAGGGTGAATGCACTTTGAAGTTCATCTCAGCTCTGTTAAAAATATAAGTTAAAAAAAATAAGTCAATCAAATTGATCATGAGAATAGTCGGATTAACTGATACCTGACACAGATATGCTTCTATTCCAATCCCAAGTGAGGACGTGTTGAATAATTACTGTAGAAATGAAAATGCACAATTTGACCATCTACTCTGAACAAAAATATAAATGCAACATGCAACAATTTCAGCGATTTTAGTGAGTTACAGTTCATAGAAGGAAATCAGTCAATTGAAATAAGTCAATTATGCCCTATTCTATGGATTTCACATGACTGGGCAGGGGTGCATCCAGGGGTGGGCCAATCAGAATGAGTTTTCCCCCACAAAAGGGCTTTATTACAGACAGATATACTCCTCAGCACCCTCTGCCCCCCGGACGTCCCTGCAGGTGAAGAAGCTGGATGTGGAAGTCCTGAGCTGGTGTGGCTACACGTGGCTGGGGTTGTGAGTCGTTGTAGGCGGCATATGGTAGATACCTGAACATTATATTCTCTGGCAACAGCTTTGTTGGACATTCCTGCAGTCAGCATGCCAATTGCCCGCTCCCTCAAAACTTGAGACATCTGTGGCATTGTGTTATGTGACACAACTGCACATTTTAGAGGGGCTTTTTATTGTCCCCAGCACAAGGTGCACCTGTGTATTGATCATGCTGTTTAATCAGCATCTTGATATGCCACACCTGTCAGGTGGATGGATTCTCTTGGCAAGGGAGAAATGCTCACTAACAGGGATGTAAACAAATTTGGGCACACAATGAGAGAAATAAGATTTTTGTGAAAATTGAACATTTCTGGCATTTTTTTATTTCAGCTCAAGAAACATGGGACCAACACTTTACATGTTGCGTTTATATTTTTGTTCAGTATACGTCAAGGTGTGTCAAATATGTAAGTTGAGAACACTGTTAAAAGCAGTGTGTGTGAGTATCCCTAACCTTGCCAACTGACAGAGTTATGAATGGATCAGTGGTTCACCAATCAGGGCCTTGATTGGCTTGGCAACAGTAACAAGGCGGGATGTCTAATGTTCTGTTTTTTGGGTTTTTTTTTTGTAACGTTTCTTTGGGACTATCAGTCGACATCCTGACAATGCACAGAAATGTTCCTGCAACGTTCCCATGAAATGTGCCTTGAACATTAATAGCTTAAATTCTGAGAACATGGCAACCATGTTCTGTGTATGTTTGGTGGGACGTTGATGGAATATTCTCCTAACACTCAGAAAACTGGACACAAATGTTCTTTCAACATTCACGTGTCTAGAACATTAATATCTTAAATTCTGAGAAAATGGTTACTAGTTCCTGGTCAATTCTATTTGACATTAAGTCTCTTTGAAACATTCCTTGCACATCACGGGAACATTCCTATGAAAATGTTAGTTAATGACTTAATGAGACTCTTAAGGGAACATTTGTTGTTAGCTGGGTACCTGTCTGGAGTGCCAGGTGGGCGGGGGTTGCTCTATTGGGATTATTCTATTGGCTCCATTGCAACAGGTAAGCTCAATCAAGCACAGATACAGTATTTTAAATGATCTAAAATAGTATTTGAACCCAGGTCTGATTCATTCCCCTGGGGCTCAGGAGCGATAGATGTGTGAACGCTGCTGAATGCCTGAATGGAGGAAGGAGGTGGAGGCGAAGTAGAAAAGGGCTTGTTACACTGTTAGCGCTCGGCCACGGTTCTGTTTCCTCCTTAACCACTTTCTCAGAAGCTATTGTGATTATGAGGACCTTATTCTGCTGCCTGAGGGAAACCTCTTCCTCTCGTCTCTCCCTGGTGCTGCACTAAGAGATACAGTATATAGATTAGGTTTGTGTTTGTGTAATGGTGGAGGGGAAAGCAGGTTCCACCTTCCGATAACCTGTGATACAGGTTTGTAATAGCTATATTTCAGATTACATTGATATTCCCCCTTGTAACTGGCGACACAGGCGTTAACACAATAACAGATGCTCTGCATTAAATGGCTTTTGCTACACTGCCCTCTTCTGCACACATATGGAACTGAAGCCACCACCGTAAAAATAAGAAAAGGGAATTATTCATTAAGTTGTCATTAAATTGCTGTGGTTATTCATACAAAAACCTAATCAGGAGATTCATAATATAATTTTGTTTCAGCTAGTTATGGTTCACCATAAGAAATTGATTGCAACTCATTTTTATGTGAACATCTCAATAGGGCGAGATTTATTGAGGGCTCTGAAGTAGGTTTTCATCATGGATCTATCTGTACTTTCCTCCAATTATCTTTCCCTCGATCCTGACTAGTCACCCAGTCCTGCCGCTGAAAAACATCCCCACAGCATGATGCTGCCACCAGCCTGCTTCACCATAGGGATGGTGACAGGTTTCCTCCAGATGTGATGCTTGGCATTCAGGCCAAAGAATTCAATCTTGGTTTCATCAGACCAGAGAATCTTGTTTCCCATGGTCTGAGTACTTTAGGTGCCTTTTGGCAAACTCCAAGTGGGCTGTCATGTGCCTTTTACTGAGGAATGGCTTCCATGTGGCCACTCTACCATAAAAGCCTGATCGGTGGAGTGCTGCAGAGAAGGTTGTCCTTCTGGAAGGTTATCCCATCTCCACAGAGGAACTCTGGAGCTCTGTCAGAGTGACCATCAGGTTCTTGGTCACCTATGTGACCAAGGCCATTCTCCCCTGAGTGCTTAGTTTGGCCAGGCGGCCAGCTCTAGGAAGAGTCCTAATGGTTCCAAACTTCTTCCATTTAATAACGATGGAGGCCACTGTGTTCTTTTTTGGTACACTTCCCCCAGATCTGTGCCTTGACACAATCCTGTCTCGGCGCTCTACAGACAATTCCTTCCACCTCATGGCTTGTTTTTTTTTTTGCTCTGACACGCACTGTCAACTGGGACAATATATAGACAGGCTTGTGCCTTTCCAAATCCTGTCCAATCAATTGAATTTACCACAGGTGGACTCCAATCAAGTTGTAGAAACATCTCAGTGACGATCAATGGAAACAGGATGCACCTGAGCTCAATTTCGAGTCTCATAGCAAAGGGTCTGAATACTTATTTAAATAAAAATGCACTATATATATATATATAAATAAATAAGTGTATGTAAACTTCCGAATTCAACTGTAGATACATATATGTACATGCATACAGAGAGAGAGAGACAGAGAGAGATATATGAGAATATATATATTCTCATATATCTCTCTCTGTCTCTCTCTGGGACAATATATAGATATTCTCATATCTCTCTCTGTCTCTCTCTCTGTATGCATGTATATATGTATCTACAGTTGAATTCGGAAGTTTACATACACTTAAGTTGGAGTCATTAAAACGAGTTTTTCAACCACTCCAGAAATGTCTTGTTAACAAACTATAGTCGGTTAGGACATCTACTTTGTGCATGACACAAGTCATTTTTCCAACAATTGTTTACAGACAGATTATTTCAATGTATCACAATTCCAGTGGGTCAGAAGTTTACGTAAACTAAGTTGACTGTGCCTTTAAACGGCTTGGAAAATGATGGCATTGCTTTAGAAGCTTCTGATAAGTGACATAATTTGAGTCAATTGGAGGTGTATTGATGTATTTCAAGGCCTACCTTCAAACTCAGTGCCTCTTTGCTTGACATCATGGGAAAATCAAAAGAAATCAGCCAAGACCTCACTATTTTTTTTTTACCTCCACAAGTCTGGTTCATCCTTGGGAGCAATTTACAAATGCCTGAAGGTACCACGTTCATCTGTACAACCAATAGTACGCAAGTATAAACACCATGGGACCACGCAGCCGTCATACCGCTCAGGAAGGAGACGCGTTCTGTCTCCTAGAGATGAACGTACTTTGGTGTGAAAAGTGCAAATCAAACCCAGAACAACAGCAAAGGACCTTGTGAAGATGCTGGAGGAAACACAGTATCCACAGTAAAACGAGTCCTATATTTACATAACCTGAAAGGTCGCTCAGCAAGGAAGAATCCTCTGCTTCAAAACCGCCATAAAAAAAGCCAGACTATGGTTTGCAACTGCACATGGGGACAAAGATCGTACTTTTTGAAAAATGTCCTCTGGTCTGATGATACAAAAATATAACTGTTTGGAAATAATGACCATTGTTATGTTTGGAGGAAAAAGGGGGAAGCTTGCAAGCCGAAGAACACCATCCCAACCGTGAAGCACAGGGGTGGCAGCATCATGTTGTGGGGGTGCTTTGATGCAGGAGGGACTGGTGCACTTCACAAAATAGATGGCATCCTGAGGGAGCAAAATTATGTGGATATATTGAAGCAATCAGTCAGTTAAAGCTTGATCGCAAATGGGTCTTCCAAGTCGACAATGACCCCAAGCATACTTCCAAAGTTGTGGGAAAATGGCTTAAGGACAACAAAGTCAAGGTATTGGAGTGGCCATCACAAAGCCCTGACCTCAATCCTATAGAACATTTGTGGGCAGAACTGAAAAAGCATGCGTGAGAAAAGAGGCCTTCAAACCTGACTCAGTTACACCAACTCTGTCTGGAGGAATGGGCCAAAATTCACCCAACTTATTGTGGGAAGGTTGTGGAAGGCTACCCAAAACATTTGACCCAAGTTAAACAATTTAAAGGCAGTGCTACCAAATACTATTTGAGTGTATGTAAACTTCTGATCCACTGGGAATATGATGAAATAAATAAAAGCTGAAATAAATCCTTCTCTCTACTATTATTCTGACATTTCACATTCTTAAAATAACGTGGTGATCCTAACTGACCTAAAACAGGGAATTTTTACTAGGATTAAATGTCGGGAATTGTGAAAAACTGAGTTTAAATGTATTAGGCTAAGGTGTATGTAAACTTCTGACTTCAACTGTATGTTGGTGCTTTTTTATGTGTTGAATCATCCCAAGCCTATTCTTGTGTTTGGTCTCTGTGTCCCCTCCAGTTTGCAGCATGGGTAGACGCTGTGGTGTTTGTCTTCAGTCTGGAAGATGAGATCAGTTTCCAGACAGTCTACAACTATTTCCTGCGTCTGTCCAGCTACAGGAACACAGCAGAGGTCCCCATGGTCCTGGTTGGGACGCAAGGTATTTAATTTGAACCTTGATTTAACCAGGCAATTCCCTTAAGCTCTGGATATTGTTTGGATTGTTTGTTTCATCCCATACTGAAGGAGAGGGGAGATTCAGCAATACTTCAAGGACAATGAAATTAAATACATAAGATTCTTTATAGCTAAAAATTTATCCAACGTGTTTCGACCTTTGGTCTTCATCTGGCTTTTTACAGAAGTTAAACAGAATGAGGCTTTTATACATTTTAAGGGACCAATCACAATGAGTATACAAATATAGACATGGGACAAAAGTGGTAGTTTGTGGCTTAGCGGTAGCCAGTTGTTACTATACAACTTACATAAATCACCTGACCTAAAGTAAGGCTGGGAGTTTTCTGACTCTGACTACATGCCCTGACCAGGAACAACTCTGGGCCTTAGTTTTAGCATAGACTTGAGATTTTAGTGTTCATTTTCATAAACAGAATCCCCCAAATGACATTTTGTCAAATGAAAAAGGACATGTAAAGCCTACTCTATATTATTCAAAGTGACTACAGTCTTGTTGGTGCTTTTTGTCTCTCCCCAGATGCCATCAGTGCTGCCAACCCCAGAGTGATCGATGACTCGCGGGCGAGGAAGCTGTCCAACGATCTGAAGCGCTCCACCTACTACGAGACCTGCTCCACCTATGGCCTCAATGTGGAACGAGTCTTCCAGGATGGTGAGGGCTGGGTTACTGGGCACTGGGGACGTACTGTAGCTTGGCCATCATGTCACTGAGTACTTAATGTCTGGTCCTGGACTGGCATTAATGCAACCATTTCAATGAATCAACTAATATCCAATCCCTTGATTAACTTAGTAGCTGAATGGGGTGTGTCAGTGCTGGGACAAAAATGTGGATCCCTGCGATCAGGAGTACATAATGCTGTCTTCAGTGTACCGTTGTAGAGGCCAACGTCCACACATCGTGTTTCTATTGCTATCCAGTATCCAATCTTCCCTAGCAGATGATTTAGCCATTCATACTCTCTACTGAATGGCAATGTAATGTCAATGGAAAAGACATGGGAAGGAAATTGGTAAGGGATATATAATGTTGGACTCTGTCAACACAGTGCCAATAGCCAAGATGAACCTTAGTCAACAAATGATACAACTCTCAGAGAAGATTCTACCCATGCTGCAAATCGCTAAAATGGTGCCCCCAACCAATTGTGTTTTTTTGTTTGTTTTTTTGCGTTGTTTGTAACTTATTTATTTAGTACATAATGTTGCCGCTATCGTCTCTTATGACCGAAAATCACAAGTCGACATCAGGACTGCGATTACTCACCATGGACTGGTAGAATCCTTTTTTTCCTTTAGTTAGTCTGACGAGCCGAACGCGAACGATATACTGCTTTCTCGGGAACAGGCTCAGATCCCTGTGAGCTGCCTGAAGAGGAGGCGGAAAAAAGGGGCCAGAGGGCGGGCTGCCTTCTGAGAATTCATAGGTGATCGAATAAACCCCTACTTCCTTCCATTCTGCTAACAAACGTGCACATTTTGGAGAATAAAATAGATGACCTACTCGGAAGGTTAAACTACCAACTAGACATTCAAAAGTGTAATATCTTATGCTTCATGGAGTCGTGGCTGAATGACGACACTATGAACATACAGCTGGCTGGTTATACGCTGCACCGGCAGGATAGAACAGTGGTGTCTGGTAAGACAAGGTCCAGCTGACTATGTATTTTTGTAAATAACAGCTGGTGCACGATATCTAAGGAAGTCTCGAGCTATTGCTCGCCTGAGTTAGAGTATCTCATCAAGCTGTAGACCTAACTATCTACCTATATAATGTAGCTGTTTAAATACCACCACAGTCAGAGGCTGGCACTAAGACAGCATTGAATGAGCTGTATTCCGCCATAAGCAAACAAGAAAACGCTCACCTGGGACTTGAATGCAGGGAACATTAAATCCGGTTTACCAAATTTCTATCAGCATGTTAAATGTACAACCAGAGGGAACAAAACCCTTTACCAACCAGAGGGACCACCTTTACTCCACACACAGAGACACATACAAAGCTCTCCCTCGCTCTCCATTTGGCAAATCTGACCATAATTCTATCTTCCTGATTCCTGCTTACAAGCGACATTTAAAGCAGGAAGCACCAGTGACTACATCAATAAAAAAGTGGTCAGATCAAGCAGATGCTAAGCTACAGGACTGTTTTGCTAGCCCAGACTGGAATATGTTCCGGGATTCCTCTGTTGTGGAGTGCACCACATCAGTCATTGGCTTCATCAATAAGTGCATCGATGACATCGTCCCCCAGTAACCATATGTACATACCCCAACCAGAAGCCATGGATTACAGGCAACATCCGCACTGAGCTAAAGGCTAGAGCTGCGGCTTTCAAGGAGCGGGTCGTATATAAGCTTATAAGAAATCCCGCTATGCCCTCCAACGAACCATCAAACAGGCAAAGCGTCAATACAGGACTAAGATCGAGTCGTACTACACCGGCTCTGACGCTCGTCGGATGTGGCAAGGCTTGCAAACCATTACAGACTACAAAGGGAAGCACAGCCGAGAGCTGCCCAGTGACATGAGCTTGCTAGACGAGCTAAACTATTTCCTTACTCGCTTCGAGGCAAATAACACTGAAACATGCATGAGAGCACTAGCTATTCCGGAAGACTGTGTGATCACGCTCTCCGCAGCCGATGTGAGTAAGACCTACAAAACAGATCAACATTCACAAGGCCACAGGTCCAGACGGATTACCAGGACGTGTACTGCGAGCATGCGCTGACCAACTGGCAAGTGTCTTCACTGACATTTTCAACCTCTCCCTGTCCGAGTCTGTAATACCAACATGTTTTAAGCATACCACCATAGTGCCTGTGCCCGAGAACACTAAGGTAACCTGCCTAAATGACTATCGACCCATAGCACTCACGTCTGTAGCCATGAAGTGCTTTGAAAGGCTGGTCATGGCTCACATCAACACCATTATCCCAGAAACCCTAGACCGACTCAAATGTGCATACCACCCCAATAGATCCACAGATGATACAATCTCTATTGCACTCCACACTGCCCTTTCCCTCCTGGACAAAAGGAACAGCTATGTGAGAATGCTATTCATTGACTACAGCTCAGCATTCAACACCATAGTGCCCTCAAAGCTCATCAATAAGCTAAGGACCTTGGGACTAAACACCTCCCTCTGCAACTGGATCCTGGACTTCCTGACGGGCTGCCCACAAATGGTAAGGGTAGGTAGCAACACATCTGCCACGCTGATCCTCAACACAGGGGCCCCTCAGGGGTGCGTCCTCAGCCCCCTCCTGTACTCCCTGTTCACGCATGGCTGCACAGCCAGGCACGACTCCAACACCATCATTATGTTTGCCGATATTACAACTGATCACCAACAATGACTTGATGGAGGTCAGAGACCTGGCAGTGTGGTGCCAGGACAACAACCTCTCCCTCAACGTGATCAAGATGATTGTGGACTACAGGAAAAGGACTACAGGAAAAGGAGGTCCGAGCACGCCCCTATTCTATTTGATAGGGCTACAGTGGAGCAGGTTGAGTACTTCAAGTTCCTTGGTGTCCACATCACCAACAAATTAACATGGTCCAAGCACACCAAGACAGTCGTGAAGAGGACACAACAAAACCTATTCCCCCTCAGGAGACTGAAAATATTTGTCATGGGTCCTCAGATCCTCTAAAGGTTATACAGCTGCACCATCGAGAGCATCCTGACTGGTTGCATCATTGCCTGGTATGGCAACTGCTCGGCCTCTGACCGCAGGGCACTACAGAGGGTAGTGTGAATGGCCCAGTTCATCACTGGGGCCAAGCTTCCTGCCATCCAGGACCTCTATACCAGGTGGTGTCAGAGGAAGGCCCTAAAAATTGTCAAAGACTCCAGCCACCCTTGTCATAGACTTCTCTGGTTAGGGGCTCATAGATAAGCATTTCACTGTAAGGTATACCTACAACTGTTGTATTGGGTGCATGTGACTAATCAAATTTGATTTGATTCGGTTCGGTTCAGGAAGAAAGCATCTCTGAATTTACCAAGGTCATGCCAATCTTAATCTGAACACAACAACACTATCCTGGTTACCACAGTACACTTAGCAAAACAAATATGATGTGTCCACACTCAAAAAGATGTTGCATAAAACTTACTTAAGTTTTCAATATTTTACATTTGTTTTACTACATCAGGATAGCATACACAGACATTCTGGCTTAACAGCCTTCTTCAGTGTGTAGGTACAGCACATCTTTTTAACAATAACTCTCATTTACTCTCCAAACACTCTCTTTACCAAACGTATGAATACAGTGAGTGTACAAAACATTATGTCTACCTGCTCTTTCCAGGACATAGACTGACCAGGTGAATCCAGGTGAAAGCTATGGTCCCTTATTGATGTCACTTCAAACCTACTTCAATCCGTGTAGATGAAGGGGAGGAGACAGGTTAAAGAAGGATTATTAAGCCTTGAGACAATTGAGACATAGATTGTGTATATGTGTTTTTCAGAGGGTGAATGGGCAAGACAAAATATTGAAGTACCTTTTGAACGGGGTATGGTACTAGGTGCCAGGGACACTGGTTTGTGTCAAGAACTGCAACGCTGCTTGGTTTTTCATGCTCAACAGTTTCCCGTGTGTATCAAGAATGGTCCACTGCCCAAAGGACATCCAGTCAACTTGATCCAACTGTGAGAAGCATTGGAGTCAACATGTCCCAGCATCCCTGTTGAACACTTTCGACACCTTGTAGAGTCCATGCCCCAATGAATTGAGACTGTTCTGATGGCAAAAGGGGTTGCAACTCAATATTAGGAAGGTGTTCCTCATGTTTTGTACACTGTGTACATAACGCAGTGTTCACTTTTCCCTTTCGTTGTTTGTTAACACAAGGAGCCTTGTTGGTTCCGCACTCTTTTAATTGCTTCCTTTTAAGTAATTAAAAGACGTGTAAGTGTTTTGAGCGGCTTCTCCATTCCCCATTCTACTTTAGCCGTCAAGAGCGATACACCCCCCAGCTGTCAGACATACAGTATGTCAACTCATCTCTCCACTTCGGCCCTCATTCACGTCTCACAGAATCACAAATCTCCTTCCTGCTGAAGTCTATAGAGAACGCAACGCCGTCTGCATGGCCAATCATGTCCCTCTATACTACACATGACAGGCTAATTTGGTTTACATCACACCACAGATCTCCCTGGGTTGAAGACAGTCTCATTTGGTTAACATCACACCACAGATCTCCCTGGGTTGAAGACAGTCTCATTTGGTTAACATCACACCACAGATCTCCCTGGGTTGCAGACAGTCTCATTTGGTTAACATCACACCACAGATCTCCCTGGGTTGAAGACAGTCTCATTTGGTTAACATCACACCACAGATCTCCCTGGGTTGCAGACAGTCTCATTTGGTTAACATCACACCACAGATCTCCCTGGGTTGAAGACAGTCTCATTTGGTTAACATCACACCACAGATCTCCCTGGGTTGAAGACAGTCTCATTTGGTTAACATCACACCACAGATCTCCCTGGGTTGAAGACAGTCTCATTTGGTTAACATCACACCACAGATCTCCCTGGGTTGAAGACAGTCTCATTTGGTTAACATCACACCACAGATCTCCCTGGGTTGAAGACAGGCTAATTTGGTTTACATCACACCACAGATCTCCCTGGGTTGAAGACAGTCTCATTTGGTTAACATCACACCACAGATCTCCCTGGGTTGAAGACAGGCTAATTTGGTTTACATCACACCACAGATCTCCCTGGGTTGAAGACAGTCTCATTTGGTTAACATCACACCACAGATCTCCCTGGGTTGAAGACAGGCTAATTTGGTTTACATCACACCACAGATCTCCCTGGGTTGAAGACAGTCTCATTTGGTTAACATCACACCACAGATCTCCCTGGGTTGCAGACAGTCTCATTTGGTTAACATCACACCACAGATCTCCCTGGGTTGCAGACAGTCTCATTGGTTAACATCACAGCACAGATCTCCCTGGGTTGAAGACAGGCTCATTTGGTTAACATCACACCACAGATCTCCCTGGGTTGAAGACAGGCTCATTGGGTTAACATCACACCACAGATCTCCCTGGGTTGAAGACAGGCTCATTGGGTTAACATCACACCACAGATCTCCCTGGGTTGAAGACAGGCTCATTGGGTTAACATCACACCACAGATCTCCCTGGGTTGCAGACAGTCTCATTGGTTAACATCACAGCACAGATCTCCCTGGGTTGAAGACAGGCTCGTTGGTTAACATCACACCACAGATCTCCCTGGGTTGAAGACAGGCTCATTGGGTTAACATCACACCACAGATCTCCCTGGGTTGAAGACAGGCTCATTGGGTTAACATCACACCACAGATCTCCCTGGGTTGAAGACAGGCTCATTTGGTTAACATCACACAAATCTCCCTGAGCTGTAGACAGGCTAATTTCTCCAAACATACTGCAGCAGTATATTCCTTGGAAATGGAGATGCTTTGTATCTCTGGAGAACTGTATAAGTTAAGGTTCATCTCCACATATGTGCCTGGTTAAAGATAATTGTTCTGAAGTGGTTGTTAATATCAGTAGACTTGTTGATATTAGAGTTGACATTGTGGAGTTATCCTGAGTTATACCTATCCTGAAAGTACATTATACTTTATAACAGTCGTCAATTGACCTCTTGTTGTTGATTCCTAACTCTCTGTTGTTTGTCTGTGTCTCATTCTCTCCCACCCAGTTGCCCAGAAGGTGGTGGCTCTGAGGAAAAAGCAGCAGCTGTCTATTGGTCCGTGCAAGTCCCTGCCCAACTCTCCCAGCCACTCATCAGTCCCCAACGCATCCATCCCCTCTGTGCATATTAACCAGGTGAGGGCACACATCCTGAATATTTCTAACTAAACCCAGGAGTATTCCCGGTCACGTGACCTGACTCAGGGACCTAGTTTTAGTTGTAGGTTATTACTAGGTCCCTGAGTTGTTCCTGGTCAGGTTATGTGGTCAGAAAAAAACAATGAGCTTCTTCTGTTAAAATTGGTACTAGCAGAAAGATATAGGGCTGGGCACTACTGAAGATATGCTGTGCACTACTGAAGATATATATAGGCTGGGCACTACTGAAGATTTAAATGGGCTGGACACTACTGAAGATTTAGATGGGCTGGACACTACTGAAGATTTAGATGGGCTGGACACTACTGAAGATTTAAATGGGCTGGACACGACTGAAGATTTAGACGGGCTGGACACTACTGAAGAGATTTAAACATGGACACACTGAAGATTTAGACACTACAGAAGATGTGGGGCTGGACACTACTGAAGATGTGGATAGGCTGGACACTACTGATAGGCTGGACACTACTGAAGACAGATAGGCTGGACACTACTGAAGATGTGGATAGGCTCTGAAGGACAGGCTGGACACACACAGAAGACTGTGGTTGAAGATAGGCTGGACACTCAAGATAGGCTGGACACTACAGCAGATGTGGATAGGCTGGACACTACAGAAGATGTGGATAGGCTGGACACTACTGAAGATGTGGATAGGCTGGACACTACTGAAGATGAGGATAGGCTGGACACTACTGAAGATGTGGATAGGCTGGACACTACTGAAGATAGACAGGCTGGACACTACTGAAGATAGACAGGCTGGACACTACTGAAGATGTGGATAGGCTGGACACTACTGAAGATGTGGATAGGCTGGACACTACTGAAGATGTGGATAGGCTGGACACTACAGAAGATGAGGATAGGCTGGACACTACTGAAGATGTGGATAGGCTGGACACTACTGAAGATATAGATAGGCTGGACACTACAGAATATGTGGATAGGCTGGACACTACTGAAGATCTAGATTGGCTGGATACTACTGAAGATATAGATTGGCTGGACACTACTGAAGATGTGGATAGGCTGGACACTACAGAATATGAGGATAGGCTGGACACTACAGAAGATGAGGATAGGCTGGACACTACAGAAGATGAGGATAGGCTGGACACTACTGAAGATGTGGATAGGCTGGACACTACTGAAGATGAGGATAGGCTAGACACTACTGAAGATGTGGATAGGCTGGACACTACTGAAGATGTGGATAGGCTGGACACTACTGAAGATGTGGATAGGCTGGACACTACTGAAGATGTGGATAGGCTGGACACTACTGAAGATGTGGATAGGCTGGACACTACTGAAGATGTGGATAGGCTGGACACTACTGAAGATGTGGATAGGCTGGACACTACTGAAGATGTGGATAGGCTAGACACTACTGAAGATGTGGATAGGCTAGACACTACTGAAGATGTGGATAGGCTGGACACTACTGAAGATGTGGATAGGCTGGACACTACTGAAGATGTGGATAGGCTGGACACTACTGAAGATGTGGATAGGCTAGACACTACTGAAGATGTGGATAGGTTGGACACTACTGAAGATGTGGATAGGCTGGACACTACTGAAGATGTGGATAGGCTAGACACTACTGAAGATGTGGATAGGCTGGACACTACTGAAGATAGACAGGCTGGACATTACTGAAGATGTGGATAGGCTGGACACTACTGAAGATGTGGATAGGCTGGACACTACTGAAGATGTGGATAGGCTAGACACTACTGAAGATGTGGATAGGCTGGACACTACTGAAGATGTGGATAGGCTCGACACTACTGAAGATGTGGATAGGCTGGACACTACTGAAGATAGACAGGCTGGACACTACTGAAGATGTGGATAGGCTGGACACTACTGAAGATGTGGATAGGCTGGACACTACTGAAGATGTGGATAGGCTGGACACTACTGAAGATGTGGATAGGCTGGACACTACTGAAGATGTGGATAGGCTAGACACTACTGAAGATGTGGATAGGCTGGACACTACTGAAGATGTGGATAGGCTGGACACTACTGAAGATGTGGATAGGCTGGACACTACTGAAGATAGACAGGCTGGACACTACAGAAGATGTGGATAGGCTGGACACTACTGAAGATAGACAGGCTGGACACTACAGAAGATGTGGATAGGCTGGACACTACTGAAGATGTGGATAGGCTGGACACGACTGAAGATGTGGATAGGCTGGACACTACATAAGATGTGGATAGGCTGGACATTACTGAAGATGTGGATAGGCTGGACACTACTGAAGATGTGGATAGGCTGGACACTACTGAAGATAGACAGGCTGGACACTACTGAAGATGTGGATAGGCTGGACACTACTGAAGATGTGGATAGGCTAGACACTACTGAAGATGTGGATAGGCTAGACACTACTGAAGATGTGGATAGGCTGGACACTACTGAAGATGTGGATAGGCTGGACACTACTGAAGATGTGGACAGGCTGGACACTACTGAAGATGTGGATAGGCTGGACACTACTGAAGATGTGGATAGGCTGGACACTACAGAAGATGTGGATAGGCTGGACATTACTGAAGATGTGGATAGGCTGGACACTACTGAAGATGTGGATAGGCTAGACACTACTGAAGATGTGGATAGGCTGGACACTACTGAAGATGTGGATAGGCTGGACACTACTGAAGATGTGGATAGGCTGGACACTACTGAAGATGTGGATAGGCTAGACACTACTGAAGATGTGGATAGGCTGGACACTACTGAAGATGTGGATAGGCTGGACACTACTGAAGATGTGGATAGGCTAGACACTACTGAAGATGTGGATAGGCTAGACACTACTGAAGATAGACAGGCTGGACACTACTGAAGATATAGATAGGCTGGACACTACTGAAGATGTGGATAGGCTAGACACTACTGAAGATGTGGATAGGCTGGACACTACAGAAGATGTGGATAGGCTGGACACTACAGAAGATGTGGATAGGCTGGACACTACATAAGATGTGGATAGGCTGGACACTACATAAGATGTGGATAGGCTGGACACTACAGAAGATGTGGATAGGCTAGACACTACTGAAGATGTGGATAGGCTAGACACTACTGAAGATGTGGATAGGCTGGACACTACTGAAGATGTGGATAGGCTAGACACTACTGAAGATGTGGATAGGCTAGACACTACTGAAGATAGACAGGCTGGACACTACTGAAGATATAGATTGGCTGGACACTACTGAAAATGTGGATGGACACTACTGAAGATGTGGATAGGCTGGACACTACAGAAGATGTGGATAGGCTGGACACTACAGAAGATGTGGATAGGCTGGACACTACAGAAGATGTGGATAGGCTGGACACTACTGAAGATGTGGATAGGCTGGACATTACTGAAGATGTGGATAGGCTGGACACTACTGAAGATGTGGATAGGCTAGACACTACTGAAGATGTGGATAGGCTAGACACTACTGAAGATGTGGATAGGCTGGACACTACTGAAGATGTGGATAGGCTGGACATTACAGAAGATGTGGATAGGCTAGACACTACTGAAGATGTGGATAGGCTGGACACTACTGAAGATGTGGATAGGCTGGACACTACTGAAGATGTGGATAGGCTGGACACTACTGAAGATGTGGATAGGCTGGACACTACTGAAGATGTGGATAGGCTGGACACTACTGAAGATGTGGATAGGCTGGACACTACTGAAGATGTGGATAGGCTAGACACTACTGAAGATGTGGATAGGCTAGACACTACTGAAGATAGACAGGCTGGACACTACTGAAGATATAGATTGGCTGGACACTACTGAAGATGTGGATAGGCTAGACACTACTGAAGATGTGGATAGGCTGGACACTACAGAAGATGTGGATAGGCTGGACACTACAGAAGATGTGGATAGGCTGGACACTACAGAAGATGTGGATAGGCTGGACACTACAGAAGATAGGCTGGACATAGAAGCTGGACAGGCTAGACACTACTGAAGATGTGGATAGGCTGGACATTACTGAAGATGTGGATAGGCTGGACACTACTGAAGATGTGGATAGGCTAGACACTACTGAAGATGTGGATAGGCTAGACACTACTGAAGATAGACAGGCTGGACACTACTGAAGATATAGATTGGCTGGACACTACTGAAGATGTGGATAGGCTAGACACTACTGAAGATGTGGATAGGCTGGACACTACAGAAGATGTGGATAGGCTGGCTAGGCTGGACACTACTGAAGATGTGGATAGGCTGGACACTACTGAAGATGTGGATAGGCTGGACATTACTGAAGATGTGGATAGACACTACAGAAGATGTGGATAGGCTAGACACTACTGAAGATGTGGATAGAGCTGAAGATGTGGATAGGCACTACTGAAGATGTGGATAGGCTGGACACTACTGAAGATGTGGATAGGCTGGACATTACTGAAGAGAGGCACTACTGAAGATGTGGATAGGCTGGACATTACTGAAGATGTGGATAGGCTGGACATTACTGAAGATGTGGATAGGCTGGACATTACTGAAAGATATGGACACTATGAAGATGGATAGGCTGGACATTACTGAAGATGTGGATAGGCTAGACACTACTGAAGATGTGGATAGGCTACATTACTGAAGATGTGGACACATTACTGAAGATGTGGATAGGCTGGACACTACTGAAGATGTGGATAGGCTAGACACTACTGAAGATGTGGATAGGCTAGACACTACTGAAGATGTGGATAGGCTGGACACTACTGAAGATGTGGATAGGCTAGACACTACTGAAGATGTGGATAGGCTGGACACTACTGAAGAAGATGGACACTACTGAAGATATAGATTGGCTGGACACTACTGAAGATGTGGATAGGCTGGACACTACTGAAGATGTGGATAGGCTGGACACTACAGAAGATGTGGATAGGCTGGACACTACTGAAGATGTGGATAGGCTGGACATTACAGAAGATGTGGATAGGCTGGACACTACTGAAGATGTGGATAGGCTGGACATTACTGAAGATGTGGATAGGCTGGACATTACTGAAGATGTGGATAGGCTGGACACTACTGAAGATGTGGATAGGCTGGACATTACTGAAGATGTGGATAGGCTGGACACTACTGAAGATGTGGATAGGCTGGACATTACTGAAGATGTGGATAGGCTGGACATTACTGAAGATGTGGATAGGCTGGACATTACTGAAGATGTGGATAGGCTGGACATTACTGAAGATGTGGATAGGCTGGACATTACTGAAGATGTGGATAGGCTGGACATTACTGAAGATGTGGATAGGCTGGACATTACTGAAGATGTGGATAGGCTGGACACTACAGAAGATGTGGATAGGCTGGACACTACAGAAGACATAGGGCATACAGGAGCCTACGTAAACTATAGTATCTATGTGTTTTCGCTTTCCCAGACCCTGCCTGTAACTGACCAGTCTGTTCTCTCTGTCTTTTTCTCCCTCTTTCTCTTTCCATCTTGGTCTCTCTTCCCTCCCTCCTCCAGTCGGCAAACGGTGGGGGTGTGTTCAGCGACTATTCCTCCTCTGTGCCCTCCACTCCCAGCATTAGCCAGAGGGAGATGCGTATCGAGACCATTGCTGCCTCCAACACGCCCACACCCATCCGCAAGCAGTCCAAGCGCCGCTCCAACATCTTCACTGTAAGTATGCGGCAGCTGATGCAGAGCAACACCCACTCACATTACTAGAGGGCACAGTACTGCACACACATACTGTCCACTAGATGGAGACAAAGACAAAGCTACCCTTTCTGGCTGTTTCAGATACAGGCACAAAAAGCCTTCCTGGCTTTACTCTTTATACAAGCAACTAAAATGGGTAACGGGGACAAAATATAATAACAATATGGTTGTTGGTTACAACTTGGGTTGTATTTTGAACCCATACTATGAAAAAAGCTTAATTAATTCTATTAATTTTAATTTTATTTTAAAGCAAATATCAAAGCTATAAGCACTGTGGAGAAATATCTCAGCTTTTTTAAACCTTTTTTACGTTGGTGACATTTTTCTTTACTTTCCAATTGGAAGTAAATGAGCGCATTAATTACTCATCTTTCACTTATACCCTCCTCCTGGCCTCACTGTCTCAATCTTTGGCCTCCCTCCCTCCCTCCCCCTCTTATTTTTACTAGATCCTTTCTTTGCAGTGACTCCCTATTGGGGGAGAGAAGGGGTGAGGCAAGGCTACACCTCACTAAAGCCAGGAATGCCAGTTCCCTTACCCGGACACAATAAACTGAACTAAAAGTCAGGAACATAACCCTTTCAATCAGTACAGAGTCAGATAATGCATGCTCTCCCTCTCTCCCCCTTCCACTCCTACCTTACTGTAGGTATCCCTACCCTAGTTATTCCATCTCTGACTTTTGCCATTTGACCACTACCAGTGTACTTACCACAGCTTGCCCTGCTCCCATTGCATATACTTATGATAGCCCTAGTTAAACTTTTATCCTTACTCTAGCTTTAACCCAACCCAAATGTACCGTATTCAATCTTGTGGCACAGCTCTAACCTTCCTTACCTTTGCGACCCTTGCACTAACCACTGTACTTTTCAGTCTCCTTTTCTTTTACCTCTACCTCTCCCTTCTCCCCTAACCTTAGCCCTCTCCTGCTTCAATCTACGCTCATCCCTTCCCCAGCTCCCCTTTCTTTTACCTCTACTTCTCCCTTCTCCCCATAACCTTAGCCCTCTCCTGCTTCAATCTACGCTCATCTCTTCCCCAGCCCCCCTTTCTCTTATCTCTACCTTCTCCCCTAACCCCAGCCCTGTCCCTTTCTCTAACCAAGCTCAACCCTGACCCCAGCCTTCCCACATTCTCCCTCACTCTAACCTCTCCCATCTCCCCCTACCCCAGCTACTGTGGTAGCCACTGCTGGGTTCCAGGCTCTGGGCAGCAGAGCAGGCTGTGTGTCAGTTAGTAGCGCCCCTTGTCTTCTCCCTCCCCCTGCTAGGTAGTGACTAACCCTGTCCACCAGAGAAATGAGCCTCTGCCCGTCTGCGTCATGGAGATGCCCAAGCACGCCACCTATCCCGTGTGGGTGCCCGAATGGCAGGCCGAGCGGGAGTTTCAGCTCATGACCTTCTGAGGAGCAGCAAGTGGGAGGGCGGGAGAGCCAGGGAGGGGCGGAAGAGAGGTCGAGGGGGAGGGGGGGGGTCGACGACTCACCGTATCCAAAATGACACTTCAAGAGCAAGGAAGACATTGCCATTTTTCCAATACAAGAGAAAAACCTAAATAGTTTTGTTTACCAAGCATTCACTTTAAGACTACACCTTTTCACCTTGCTTTTTCATCAATCTCAGTTCAGAGGACCGCTTGAGGACACAGAATTATTTACACGCCGTACACAATACAGTAGTCCTGAACATCTCTTTCTGGCCACACATAGTTACAAAGACAGTATTATAAAACCTGCAATGCCACCTCTTCTAATCATAGTAGTGGGTAACTGTGATCCCTAACCGTTTTTTATTCAGTTGGGGAGTTGTGGTCAAGATAGAGACAAAGCCTTAACATCATGGGTTATTTTAATAGGTTTTAAGACACAATAGTGTCTATTTCTCTCTCAACCCTTTTGATTTCACATTCCTTTTCTTTTTGTGGGCATTTTGACCAGAAATACCTTTCAAAAGCACCCAAACCAATTAGAAACAACACTGTGGCTAACTTTGCAGTCATATTCATGAAACCACTTGTACTCACCGTTTTGCTAGTTAGAATATTCAGACACCTTTTCCCAAAATATTTCAGTTTGGTTTATTTCACTTTGGAGATTTATGTAATATGATCATAGCTCTATGATACATTATAAAGCACAATTTATTACTCTTCTCCATCGCTAGTCAAAGGTCACTGAGCGAAAAGGTAGAATACCACAGTGACAACTTAAACTACTCTGTATCCCAGTGCACAATCTGATGATGCCAGGCTGTCTGTCCACATTTGGTAGCTTTTGGGATAAATTCAAAAGTACTTCAGATATCCCCATACTGATTATACAAGTAAAATCAAATTGGATTGGTCTCATGCAAATGGTTAGTATATGTCATAAGCATTTCGCTACACTTGCAATAACATCTGCTAACCATGTGTATGTGACCAATACAATTTAATTTGCTGAAATAGGCTACCTTGAAAACATTTGGACTTTTAGCTTTATGGTGCATTGCAAACTGACAAGTGACTCTGCCTCTATTGGAGCTTTTCATAATAGTTTTAGGGTGATTTTATTTCTCAAAGGTCCTAAAAGCTTTACTCAGAAAGATGTTGGTTTATCCACCATGTATTTTCACCACCAGTCAGTTCAGTCAAACCAGCCAGAGTCATCACCCTCAACCCACTTCTGCCATGACTAGTAATGGCCACTAGGTGTCAGCTGAGTACACAGAAATCCTTTCCTAGTGCTTCCATGGTTTATTAACCACATCAATAGGTTTGAGGCATTTTTGTTCTTTCTTTATTTTCATAAACATTGTCATGACGAATTGAAGAGTACCTTTTTGCATGCTCCCCTACCCCCGATTTTGTCACATCTTGTCAGCCATTTTGTTGACATGTTTTTAGTTCCTTTCATTACTTTTGTACGTTTTACTGGATATACACCCTTAAGGAAAAAAATAAATACACGCTCTGGAATGTTTTTTCTTTTCGATATTTGCAGATTTCTGCTACTGTTCCCAACCTTTCTTCATCAAAAAGGGCTTTCTAACTCCTTCCGCATTAGAAGAGCTCTGTGGTATCAAAAATCAAACCGCATTGCACCCCTAAATGAGTTGTCCCTCTGGCCTGTCATTCCCAATAGGGAGGAGTAATGCGTAGGGACTAGAGCGTTAAAATAGTTTTTGCTGCTTAACCCTAGTGTCCCCTTTGCATCCTGGGTAATGCATGATGCACTATGGAAACCATACAACTTTGTGACAAGACAACAAGTAACGTTGGACGTTTGGGAGTCAGTTCATGCTCAAAGTGAAAAACAGTCATATTCACACACTCTGGAGTGTGACAGAATGTAGGGACTCTTTTCTGCTGGAAATGCCCCCTTATACCCCACCTCCGTACAAACAGTCTGTGTACAGTTAAGTCACGCTTGGAATTATGATTCAACCACTCAAAGGACACTTCCTCTTACATGACATCACTTCCCTCTTACATAACATCACTTCTCTCTTACATGACATCAAACTGCTTTTTGCCATAAAATGAGGACTCGAGGGAAGGTTGCAAAATTCCGTCAACCTTCAATAAATTCCCTGGTTTTCCCAGAATCCCAGTTGGATGATTCCCGAATCATGAGATAATAAGCAGGAAATCCAGAAATCTCCAACCAGGATTTCTGGAAAACCATGGAATTTATTGAAAGTTCCCAGAATTCTGCAACCCTAACTAGAGGTGTGAAGTACTTTCAGTTGTTGACTTCCCTCTTTCTTTCTTTTTTTTCTTTCTTTTTTCATTTCTCTTTCTTTTCAAGGAAGGTCTTGAATGGACTTGAATATGTGGTCATCTTAAATAAGGGTATGTTAGGGGTGATGTTGGATCGTTTTATGAAGGCCTTCATAAAAATAAGAGTAGGGCGTCAGGGAGAAGTGGTATCATACAGAATAATGAATAACGAATGGGAAATGGATTGCACCGACTTGTATGAATGTAGTTTCTATTTATTTAATTTGACTATGATTTTGGAATGATTCATTTCTCCATTCTTTATTATTGATATTTATTTACTTGTTTTCTTCTTTATTCATTTATTTCAATTTGGGTTTGGTATGAAGATTATGAACTTATTCCATAATCGCTTTTATATCATTTAGGTATTGAAAAATATAAGACTGCTGTATATCTTGTATTGTATTTACAATGGTACTCTATAGAAAGTATATGATATACATATGAAATATATAAAAAATAAAAAAAGATGCCTTTATTGTCCATCCTATATTTTGTGGGAACTGCAATGTTTGGCTCATTATGTTGATCTTATTTGAAAGTGAAACCTGTGACTTAATTTGTATGGTGTCTGTATAGAAACAAAAATTATCCGAATAAAACAATAAAATGTTGAAAATGATAAACCAGAGTTGGTTTACTTGAACTCAGACTCTACCTCTCTCCATTGGTGATTGATTGGGCATCCCTTCATCCTGTTCTGAGTGAGATCATAATAGTCTTGTCTGTTGGTTATGAGTGACATTTCCTGTTCTTCACCTGTTAGTCTGTGCTTTGGGGATCTTCTGTGTCCATGTACTCTGTTTGTCATAACATGGGATAATACTGTATGTTCACTGCTTGACTATTTTCCCTGCACAGTCTGTCATTTGACATGTCATGTATTTGCAGCAGGTGTTGGTGAAATGTGCTGCTGCACCTGTTCACTGATGGGTTCCACTGTTGTTTATAATGAACATGTTTAACAGCACCTGTACTTCTAACCCTAACACTGTGGATGATTTGAAATGCATTTTCCCACCTGGTGTTTCAACAGGAATTTCACAGGTTTAAGGTTGGGAGGAAAAGCAATATGAAATTCATATTTGAGAACTTTCTTTGTCCATCTTGTAAAATAACCTTCTCTCCCCCTAACCTGCCTTTTCTACTTTTTATTGCATTGCAACTTGACTTGTCAATGGATCTATGCAAAAAGCCCCTGCTGGCCTTAGAATCTTGATTTGGGACTGATCTGGAATGGCCCACTGTGGGCCTGAGAGAGGGGTGTTCCTCTCAGATCTGGAAGGGTCCACTGTGGGCCTAACAGAGGGATGGATCTTCCATGGGTTTACAGGACTGAGTCATGACTCAACGTCGTCTTTTGGTCTACTACCTATTTATTAAGTGTTGAGATGTTTCTTATGTTCTGGTCTGTTATTTTGTTATTACTGCACGTTGATGTTCCCGCTGTATGTTACGCTGGTCTGCTTGTTTGTTTAGCTTTTTGTTGTTGTTGTTAAGAATTTTGTTTTGCGATGTTGAGTCCGCCCCCCAAACTCCTCTCCAGACACACACGATCCACACACCCCAACCTCCAAGCATTCTTACCTCTGACCCCCATGCTCACCTTGATACACGCACCTCACTCAACTCCCACCCCATCGCCATGGTTTGTTGCTGTGACTGACTGACTGACTCTCTTGTTTCCTTGCAGTCACGGAAAGCCAACAGTGAACAGGCAAAGAACACTGACAGTAAAACAGATAGCATAGGCAGTGGAAGGGCCATACCCATCAAACAGGTGAGTGCCTCTCTCTACTACTACACTAGTCATAGGTTGTGTCTGAAATCACACCATATTCCCTATATAGTTCACAACTTTTGCCAAGGGCCCTGGTCAAGAGTAGTGCACTATATAGGGAATAGGGTGTCGCTTTTGGCACAACAATAGTTTGCACGTAAGTATAGCACATTCACTGTGTAAGTAGCACATTTCTGCCCGTCAGTGCATATATACACATTAATATTTGACAAGTTTTGACCATAGATATGATCTGGGGAGTGTGTTTGCATAAGTGTTCAGGAAATGTTTAGTGTGGGTGGGTAGAGTAAGAAAAATATATAACCACTAGATGGTGCCGTGATACAACATTAGGAATAAGAGAACCCAGTAGTGCTAAGGGTTCACAGAATTACATGAAAAAGAACATCAGAATTTTCCTGCACAGATATCAAGACATACACATCATAATCTTTAGATTATGTCCTTACTGGATGTATAGATGTCAGGTTGGATGGGTTCAAAGATTTAGACTATTAGGCACTATTGGCCAAAGCAGTTGTCAAATGTTATGCAATCATATTCTGGTATGTTTAGGTGTCACATATTGACAGGGTATTATTTTCAGCGTTAGAGATTTCTCTGGCAATGTAGCTTGTAATGCCTCTCCGAATGTTGTGGTATGGTATATATCGAATATAACATTGCATTAAAACATTTGAAGCGGTCATGTGTAAGAACCATGAGCCTGGGCATGTAACCAAGCTTCAAATATAGTTTGAATTCTACAGTCTTTAATATTAATTTCCCTTTCTTTTTAGAAGTTCAAAATATGCTAAAACCCCCTATGAAGTGCAGGAGAATAACACTTCACATTGAGTATGGGTCATTTGTTTTAAGGGTATAACTTTGAACCAGGATGAGGAGTCATTGACACATTCATTATTCTCTGCTGATTGTATGAGGGCTTTTAGAAAGGGTCAGCATCCTTATCCTAGAATTATCCTTCTGAACCAGGAATTATGGGAATGGTCAGTGTACACTTAATTTTAAACATGATAGGCCAAGTATTCCCTGCTGTTCAAGAAGCTGTCCTCATTTCTGGACATTTAGAAAGAATACACGTATAAAATCAATGAAACACATGGGAAATATTGGCAAATGGAGAAAAAAACTTTGAATTTCCATTTGTTCCCAATGAGAGCTGTAACAAGAAAAGTGCATTTCCTAAAGAAAGTGTGGTGTGCTTCCTAGCTTTTTTAGGGTGTGCTTGCTAATATTTAGGGTTTTGACATTTTAATTGACTGATTGGATAGCATCAACTAGCTTAAACATGTGAGCATTGGTTTGGCGTCTCTGGCTTAAACTGATTGGATAGCATCAACTAGCTTAAACATGTGAGCATTGGTTTGGTGTCTTTAGCTTAAACTGATTGGATAGCATCAACTAGCTTAAACATGTGAGCATTGGTTTGGTGTCTCTAGCTTAAACGGTTCAAGAGTTACCGTTTCTGGATGATTTTATGCAACTGTATGCAAATGTATATAGATAAAGTTAATACAAGTTTAAGAATTTGAAGTTAGGATAGCCTGAACATGAGAAAGTCGGTTTGGTGTCTCTAGCTTAAACTGATTGGATAGCATCAGCTAGCTTGAACATGTGAGCATTGGTTTGGTGTCTCTAGCTTGAACGGTTCAAGAGTTACCATTTCTGGGTTATTTTATGCTAATTTATATAGTTATAGTTGATAAAGATTTGAATGAATTTGAAGTTAGGATAGCCTGAATGTTTTATAGTTGGGCTTGTAGCTTAATTGGCTGATGAGCAGGACCGTTTATTCGTATGTTAATTTATGCTAATTTAAAATGTTTATGGTGCAAAAATATGTATGGTATTGAAATTATTTTGACAAGCAATCTAAGTAGGGTCAGTCTGAATATGCCAATGTTGGTTTGGTTTCGATAGCTTAAAATGTGTTAGAGCAGTGGCAAATTCAAATACTTCCCATTCAAGCCTATGGAGCTATTATCAACACTTACATTTACATTTAAGTCATTTAGCAGACGCTCTTATCCAGAGCGACTTACAAATTTAACATTTTATAGTTCAAAAAGTATTAATGGTTTTAAAAAGTATTTGACAAGTGCACGATTCCAGACCGGTCTGCACATTTTAAAGTTTGAATTGCGTTTCTGGCCCAAATGCTTGAAGACTAGGTACGTTACGGTCTAAACTGTCACCATGTAACGCATGAAGCACACAGAGAATCTCACTGCCGGTAGGTACTTATCACGCTGGGAGGCCGTTCCTTCTCTTGCTAGAACACAAGTGGTACCTGCTGCTTGCCGACCCGGTAGTGAAGAACCTGCCGTTTCTACTTGTAGAATCACAACGCTTGTTAGTGGCCAACAACTTGATTTTGAGCCAATCAGAGAGCATGAACCCCCACATTGGGGATCCAACAGGAGTGACAGCAAAACGTTTTTAAAAAGACAGCATTTTATCCATACATCCACGGATAAATGTCACGAGCCAGTCACACTTCATATCCAGTGTACTGTACGCTATGGGATGGTATCTAGTTAAGTGCACATACGCAATGCACACAACACTAAATACTTCCTCCAAACTAGCTAACCACTGTAACTAGTATTGTATTAAAATTACATCACAATGGATTAGTTTACATGAAAAAGCTGCCTGTGTTAGCAGCCGAGTTTGTGCAGTGTCCTTAGCTAGCTAGCGAATATGCTAACATTAGCTAGCTCGCTAAACATTTGGCTGTGGGCTGGCACTGGCACTATTGGATTATGGAGAGTGAATTAAATTGTTTCTTCATCATCTGTGGCCATCTGGCTAGTATCAACAAGGGATTTCTACAAAATAGCAACATTAGCACAGCTAGTTAGCTAACATTTGGAATCTACAGTGCCTTCAGAAGGTATTCATACCCTTTGACTTATTTCATATTTTGTTGTGTTACAGCCTGAATTCAAAATGGATTAAATATATGTTTTTACACAATACCCCATAATAACAAAGTGACATATAAAATAAAAGCTTTTTTTAAAATTGAAATACAGAATTAACTAATTTACATAGTCACACCCCTAAGTCAATACTTTGTAGAAGCACATGTGGTGATTACAGTCTTTTTGGGTAAGTCTCTTAGCTATGTCAAGTTGATTGTTGATCATTGCTAGACAGCCATTTTCAAGTCTTGCCATAGATTATCAAGATGATTTAAGTCAAAACTGTAACTAGATCACTCAGGAATGTTCAATGTTGTCTTGGTAAGCAACTCCAGTCTATATTTAAGCAATAAGGCACAAGGGCGTATGGTATATTGGCCATACGCCACAAACCGATGAGCTAGCTTTATTACTTTTCTTTTATCCTAAAAACCTCCCTGGTCCTTGTCGATGAAAAGCATACCCATAACATAATGCAGCCACCACCATACTTGCACTCTTTGCTTTTCCTCTGCAAGGACTAGGTTTTTTTTTAGGATAAAATAAACATAATAAAGCTATAAGCATAAGGATTTGTTGTATTTGATTTGCCACAAACCCAAGACTTTGTATTCAGGACAAAAAGTTATTTTCTTTGCCACATTCTTTGCAGTATTACTTAAGTGCCTTGTTGCAAACAGGATGCATGTTTTGGAATAGGGCGGCAGGGTAGCCTAGTGGTTAGAGTGTTGGACTAGTAACTGCAAGTTCAAACCCCCGAGCTGACAAGGTACAAATCTGTCCTTCTGCCCATGAACAGGCAGTTAACCCACTGTTCCTAGGCCGTCATTGAAAATAAGAATTTGTTCTTTACTGACTTGCCTGGTTAAATAAAGGTCAAATAAAATATATATATATTTTTTAATTCTGTACAGACTTCCTTCTTTTCACTTTTTCATTTAGGTTAGTAATTGTGGAGTAACTACAATGATTTTGATCCATCCTCAGTTTTATCCTATCACAACAATTCAACTCTAACTGTTTTACAAAATTCAAAAGGCACTCACACATCTGAGCAATCTTATTTGCAGGTGCATGGCAACAATTGAACAAGATGAAGGAAAAAGGAAACCACCATTGATACTATCAAGAGCAGTGTGCTGTTTCCTTTTTCCTTCAACTCTAACTGTTTTAAAATCACCATTGTCCTCTTGGTGAAATCCCTGAGAGGTTTCCTTATTCTTCGGCAACTGAGTTAGAAAGGATGCCTGTATCTTTGTTGTGGCTGGGTGTATTGATACACCATCCAAAGCCTTATTAATAACCTCACCATGCTCAAAGGGATATTCAGCTTCTCATTATTTTTTTTGTACACATCTACCAATCGGTGCCTTTCTTTGTGAGGCATTGAAAAACCTCCCTGGTCTTTGTGGTTGAATCTATGCTTGAAATTCATTACTGATTGAGGGACTTCACAGATCTGTAACACAGCAACACACGTGGACATACATTGCCAAACAACACTGCTGCCACCTTCTGGTTTGGAGTATTTAACAAGGCTGAGTGGATGACGGCTTCAAGTTCTTTGCTGTGTGAACACAAAAGAGGTGGACTGCCAACACTGTTCAGAGGTGCTAAGTGCTGTCGGCATGCAAACGTTTGACAATCTTACCGGTATGTCTGAGCTATAAATCTATGGCTGTTTTATTGCCATTTAAATGCATTGGAAGCTCATTTGAAATATTGCTGTAGTACATAAAGTATAAATGCTATGAAAAATGTTTTCCCAGGAAATCTAAATTGGGGCAGTCTGCATGTTTAAAAGTTGGTTTGGTGTTAATCTCTTAAACTGTAGATCGGGCCAAAGAAATCAAATAATAATATCCGTATGTAAGAAATCTAAAGCAAAGCACACCTAATGATCTGCAAAATTCTCCTCCATATCAGTGACCAGGTTTAAGTCAGGTTTAATGGGATTAGACCTCCGCCAAGTGAGAGGGAGGTCAGTTGACAGAGATCTTAAAGAACCCCCACCCCCTAAACATACATAGTTACTGTAAGCTCTCCCATTGATTCCTCCCTATCTGATTTTGGCCTGAAGTATGGCCACTTCCCTGGGTGGGTATCATAGCATCTTCAGACAATAAGATAAGACCAGCTCCCATCCCATCTACCCAGGCAGGGCAGGGGGGTGTATTAAGAGTAGCTGATGGCCTGACCTGGCCAGTGAAATGCACAATCAGGAAGATCAAAGTGCCAATGTGAGCTTAATTACCCCCTATTGGGCAAATTACACACTGCCTGCCACCCCTCCCCTACCCCTCCTCTTCCCCTCCCTCTGTCCACCCCACCCCCCATATGTAAAAATGGTAAATAAGGGCAACAATGCACTCACTGCCGAGGAGCTGTCGACATTAGGCTTTTCTTCTTGCCCTCTCTCTTCTCTCTATTCCCCCTTTCCCAAACCCCACTTCTCTTTCTTCTGTTCTCCTCCGGCTGGCTGTCACAAAGGCCCGGGCTATCACTCAGCCACCATGGCAGGATGCAGATTTTTTTTCCAGGAGCGTGACAATGGAAAGGGAAGATACTATCTCCTCTGTGTAGATATGACAATTGTCTGGACACGGAGAGCGCGTCTGGCGATCGGCCTGTCTCCTTATGTCGCACAGCCTGAACATGGTGATCATGGTTGAGTGTGTGTGAGTGGTAGAGAGAGGGAGGGAGGGAAGGAAGGAGAAACAGAAGGTGAAACGCAATAAAAATGAACGTCTGTTCACGGCATGCCCCCATTCACTCCCATTCATTCCTATTACTGCCATGATAAAATACAACTATTTGCTGTAAGTGATCAATTCATTCTTCTAATATTTTAAAATGATTACTAAATTATTCTCATTGTGTTAAATGGCACCTCAATTTCATAATATATTATAGAGGATTCAATTGTTTTTATTTGGCTTTTCTTTTCTGACAGGTCAATTAGTTCAAATGAAGTGGTTGTGTAAAAAGTTCCTATATTGGACTAATACAGACTAATATTAATCCTCTCAGTATTATTATCGATCTTTTCAAACCAGTGATGAATTTGTGTTGGTCCACTGATTACACGTATAGATTTCTGGCTGGTTCAATAAGGACAGGAGATGTGTAACATTATTTGTGTGTAAAACATGCATTACACCATTGCCAGAGGCCTTGTGACAGCACCATTTACTTCAGAAGATCATAAAGCCATTAAAATGTGTTTTCAGTTATTTTATAGACCAAATCATAGAAAAAAATAGTTTGTGCACACTTAGATCAATGCCAGTCTTAGTAATTTAATAGGCCAAGCTTTCAGTCACAAAGACAAAATCATGAAGAGTATGGGTGTGAAAGAGCAGGTTTCGCACAAGCTAATATAAAGATGTTTTAAAAATCCATCTTTGAAATGTCACTAATAACACTTCAAGACAACTTCAAGACAAGACCATCAAAAAAACCTCTTGATAATGATTATTAAAGGCCTGCTGGGGCCCTCTAATAGGGTGGTTATGGATGTGTTTAGCAAAGCAAAATCAAATTAAAGTTTATTGGTCGCTTACACAGATTTGCAGATGTTATTGCATGTGCAGCGAAATGCGTGTGTTTTTAGCTCAGGGTACTGGGTGGAGGCCGGCTAGTGGTGACTGTTTAACAGTCTGATGGCCTGGAGATAGAAGCTGTTTATTAGTCTCTCAGTTCCAGCTTTGATGCACCTCTACTGTTTCCACCTTCTAGATGGTAGCCGGGTGAACAGGTCGTGGCTCGGGTAGCTGAGGTCTTTGATGATCTTCTTGGCCTTCCTGTGACACTGTGTGCTGTAGATGTCCTGGAGGGAAGACAGTGTGCCCCCGGTGATGCGTTGGGCTGACCACACCACCCTCTGGAGAGCCCTGCGGTTGTGGGCGGTGCAGTTGCCATAGAAAGCGGTGATACAGTCTGACAGAATTCTCTTGATGGTGCATCTGTAGAAATTGGTGAGGGTCTTAGAGGCCAAGCTGAATTAGTTCAGCCTCCTGAGGTTGAAGAGGCGCTGTTGCGCCTTCTTCACCATGCTGTCTGTGTGGAGGGACCATTTCAGGTCCTCAGTAATGTGCACGCCAAGGAACTTGAAGCTTTTGACCCTCTCCATTGCGGCCCTGTCGATGGTAATGGGGGTGTGCTCTCTCTGCTGTCTCCTGTAGTCCACAATCAGCTCCTTCATTTTGTTGAGGGAGAGGTTATTTTCCTGGCACAACTCCGCCAGGGCCCTCACCTCCTCCCAGTAGGCTGTCTCGTTGTTGTTGCTAATCATGCCTACCACTGTTGTGTCGAAAGCAAACTTGATGATTGAGTTGGAGACTTGCATGGCCACACAGTCATGGGTGAACGGGTAGTACAAGGGGGCTGAGCACCACCCTTATGGGGCCCCCGTGTTGAATATCAGTGTGGAGGAGGTTTTGTTGCCTTCCTTCACCACCTGGGGTCGACCCCTCAGGAAGTCCAGGACCCAGTTACACAGGGAGGGGTTCAGACCCAGGGTCCTGAGCTTAGTGATGAGCTTGGAGGGCAATATGGTGTCGAAGACTGAGCTGTAGTCGATGAACAGCTGTTGGGGTGGTATGCGTATTGTAGTGGGTCTATGGTGTCAGGTAAGTTGGAGGTGATATGATCCTCAACTTGCCTCTCAAATCAATTCATGATGACAGAAGTGTGTGCTACGGGGCTATAGTCATTTAGTTCAGTTACCTTTCGCTTTCTTGGGTATAGCAACAATGGTTGACATATTGAAGCAAGTGGGGACAACAGACTGGGATATGGAGAGATTGAATATGTTCGTTCACACTCCAGCCAGCTGGTCTGCACATGCTCTGAGAACTAATTTTGGGTTGCCTTCTGGGCAGGTAGCCTTGTGATGGTTAAAACTTTTAAATGACTTACTCACATCGGCCACGGAGAGAACAGCAGCACACAGTCCTTGTGAGCGGCCGGGGCCCGTGTCGGCGGCTTGATGTTGTTTTCCCCGAAGCTGGTGAAGGTGTTTAGCTTGTCCAGGAGCGAGACGTCGGTGTCCACGAGATGCCTGGCTTTCCCTTTATAATCTGTGATTGTCTTGAGTCCCTGGCGGCGGGGTAGCCTAGTGGTTAGAGTGTTGGACTAGTAACCGAAAGGTTGCAAGTTCAAATCCCCGAGCTGACAAGGTACAAATCTGTCGTTCTGCCCCTGAACAGGCAGTTAAACCCACTGTTCCTAGGCTGACATTGAAAATAAGAATTTGTTCTTAACTGACTTGCCTAGTTAAATAAAGGTAAAACAAAAATAAATAAAACATACAGTATGTCTCATGTCTAAGCCATTGCTCTTTGATTGCCTTAGGGAGGCAATGGCTGGTCTGTTTGTAGACCTCCATGTTCCCAGTCACCTATGGTTAAATGTGATGGTTCGCTCTTTCAGTTTTGCTGTTTTTGGTTTGGATAAGTCAGACCAATGTTACACAGTCCTTACGACGGGTGCTTCCTGCTTAAGTTTCTGCCTATAGTTGGGGAGGAGCAGAATGGAAGTGTGATCTGATTTGTCGAAGGGAGGGTGGGTGAGGGCCTTGTAACCATCCCGGAAGGGAGAGTAGCAATGATCCAGAGTGCTTGATGCACGTGTAGCACAGGAGATGTGTTGATAGAATTTCAGTAGCGTTATCCTCAGATTTCCTTTATTTAAGTCCCCAGCTACTATAAATGCTGGGTATAGAGCTACTCTCTCTGGGCATACAGAGGCTGTTCTGGGGCCCCAGCATGAGGAAGCTGGGGCCAGGTCCAGATCAAGGCAGGAGGACCGGGGCCAGGATTAGGATGATAGTCGGCCCCCAGGCTGGTCCCTGGGTCACCAAGGGTCAGGCCCTTCCTGATGTGTTAATCAGGATTATACAGCCCTGAAGGATGACCCAGCCTAGGACAACATCGGAGGGTGAGGGTACCCTATTTAACACACACACACACACACACACACACACACACACACACACACACACACACACACACACACACACACACACACACACACACACACACACACACACACACACACACACACACACACACACAGAGGCAAAACACACACACACACACACACACAGAACCCTGGTTGTAAAAGCACAACACTCCGCTGCTAATCCCCTAATTAAGCATGCCTCTCCCTTGGTCCTCCCTGGTCCTTACCCCCAGAGGACCGTCACCGCCCCCCAGCCACAAAGACCCCCTCACAGCCCCAGGAACTGCCATTGTTTACTCTGGATTGACTAAGCAGATAAAGTCAAACATCTGAGGAATTAAGGCTCCAGAAAATAATGGTGGAATAGAGGGGAGGGGCTGAGTCAAGGCTTTGAAGAGGGGGAGATCACACACCTAATCCCTGGATGAAGAGGTTCTCCAGAGTTCAACTGGTCAGGACATGGGGATGAATGAATACATGGGCAAATTGGATTGTCTCTGCTCACTTTGAATGTGAGACAGTCGGTTACAGTAGGACAGCACCAATTCTGAAGGTTCAAGGAGTCACCGTTAAATATCATCTATAGACGTTGAACATTGATTACACCGTTGACCGTTGTTGTATTGCATTGACCATGGGGTTACAGTGACCAATGACAATCAAAAGTTGGAAGGTTGAAAAAGTTTGTACTTCACACACTCACATACAGGCAACCTGCTGCTGTAAAATGACTGTTGTATCCACTCTGGCTTGATCTAAGGATAGAGCAAGTGTTCTTATTGTCATCCCAAGTTAGTTACATTATATGTTCTAGTCCATTGTGTTTAGCTGGAGGAAGACATCTTCTGACCCTCTCTTCTTCTCTTCTCTCTCCTCCAGGGCATCCTTCTGAAGAGAAGTGGGAAGTCCCTGAATAAGGAGTGGAAGAAGAAATACGTCACACTGTGTGACAACGGCCTTCTCACCTACCACCCCAGTTTACATGTGAGTAACCCTACATTTAGTATAGCTCCGTTTGTAGTGGACTGTTTAAGGGATATGTGTAGAATATACTTTACATTCTTTAGCGAAACATGCAAGCTTGTCCCTCACAAAAAGTGGAAATTAATGATTTAACTGTTATGTACACATATTGATAGATTTATGAAGAAGGTTTCTGAGAGATAAAAATGTTAGCAAAGACCATTCAGCCTCTGATTATTAGTACCCCATCTTAGTGTGATTCTGATTATAAACGGGGGGGGAGAGGCGGAGGTGGTGGTCATCTCTATCCCCCCACCCCTGTGGTGGCCGGGTAATGGAGACATACATGGCGCTAGCTGTTGCTGCTGTGTGCCCGCCACGCCCGGCCACCATGCTGGCTTGTATTTATAATGGCGGTCGCCGCTGTGCGTGGCGCCTGGCGGAGGCTGAGCGGCCAGCAACATCCGTCTCTGTCAGAGTCCCGCTGGGCCACTAATACCTCTTAAACACTCCGCTGCAGCCAGCCGGCAGACAGCTCTGTCAGACCCCCCCCACCACAGCATGACATTGCTGCCCCACGCCCTTCCTCTCACGGTCTCACCTCTATTCTATGGTGGTAATGTCTGTCTAAATACAACGAATGACTTGGTTTTCAAAGGAAGATTTGGTGAAAGTTAGAGATGAGCATTTGTACATGTGTCCAGTCCAAATTTTTGCCCCTAGAGTCAGAGAATTGTTTTGTCCAATTTGAGATAATATATTCTATGAAAGCCAAATACAGTGCATTTGGAAAGTATTCAGACCCTTTGACTTTTTCCACATTAAGTTACGTTATTATTACGTCTTATTCTAAAATGTGTAAAAACATTCCCTTATCAATGTACACACAATGCCCCATAATTTAAAAGCAAAAACAGTTTTTAAAAATTGTATTAATAAACTAAATCTCCCATTACATAAGTATTCAGACCCTTTACTCAGTACTTTGTTGAAGCACCTTTGGCAGCGATTACAGCCTCGATTCGTCTTGGGTATGACGCTACAAGCTTGGCACACCTGTATTTGGGGAGTTTCTCCCATTCTTCTCTGCAGATCCTCTCAAGCTCTATCAGATTGGATAGGGAGCGTCAATTCACAGCTATTTTCATGTTTCTCCAGAGATGTTCGATCGGGTTCAAGTCCGGGCTCTGGCTGGCCCACTCAATGACATTCAGAGACTTGTCCTGAAGCCACCCCTGCGTTGTCTTGGCTCTGTGTTTAGGGTCCTTGTCCTGTTGGAAGGTGAAACGTTGCCCCAGTCTGAGGTTCTGAATGCTCTGGAGCAGGTTTTCATCAAGGATCTCTCAGTACTTTGCTCCTTTCATCTTTCCCTCGATCCTGATTAGTCTCCCAGTCCCTGCCTCTGAAAAACATCCCCACAGCATGATGCTGCCACCACCATGCTTCACCTTAGGGATGGTGTCAGGTTTCCTCCAGAAGTGACGCTTGGCATTCAGGCCAAAGATTTCAATCTTGTTTCTCATGGTCTGAGAGTCTTTTAGGTGCCTTTTGGCAAACTCCAAGCGGGCTGTCATGTGACTTTTTCAGAGGAGTGGCTTCCCTCTGGCCACTCTACCTTAAAGGCCTGATTGGTGGAGTGCTGCAGAGAAGGTTGTCCTTCTGGAAGGTTCTCCCATCTCCACAGAGGACCTCTGGAGTTCACTATTCCAAAGGCACAATGTGCGAGCGCAAAATCCAGACGAAAAGTCAAAAGAGTTCCATTACAGTTTGTAGAAACATGTCAAACGATTTTTACAATCAATCCTTAGGGTCGTTTTATAATTCGTCTTCAATAATATTCTAACCGGACAATAGCGTATTCACTACAGAGGAAAAAGAAGGAACGGTGCGCCCGCGTGGCCGCGCAGTAAACAACTGATTGGCCTCAGGCTAGTCCACTTGTTGAAACAGCTCTTATTCGACACCCTTCCACAATAGAAGCCTCAAACAACTTTCTAAAGACTGTTGACATCTACTGGAAGCCTTGGGAAGTGCAATCTGGCCCCATAGACACAGCATATTGGATAGGCAATCACTTAAGTGATTTTCCACAGATTTCCATCTTCCTGGTTGGATTTGTCTCAGGTTTCTGCCTGCCATATGAGTTCTGTTACAGTCACAGACATCATTCAAACAGTTTTAGAAACTTCAGAGTGTTTTCTATCCAATACTATTAATAATATGCAGATATTAGCATCTGGGACAGAGTAGCAGGCAGTATAGTCTGGGCACCTTATTCATCCAAGCTACTCAATACTTCCCCCCTGTCACCAAGAAGTTAACAGACAGGTTTAAGCCTGCTTGACAGAGACGCTAAGCTGCTAGCCATCAAGCTAACGAAGTTGGTACCAGATTAGTTTTTCAATGGAGCACTCTTTGTCTGAAGAAATAAATGAACGGTTCCAGCACGGTAGGAGCTGTATCTATTATGCACTGTTTCGGGACAAACCAGACCACTCGGAGTACCGATGCAGCAATTTTTTACTTGCCGAGGATTATAGTCTTGAGGTGGCTTCATTGATCACGCAGGTCACCAAGCTACGTAAGAAACTGGGGAAAACGTAGAGTGGAATGTTTACATTTTCTACACCGGTGGCTGGATGGCGTTTGCGCATGTTGGATGCATCTCCGCCTTGTCGTTTGTCGTTATCCGACTGGCCGGTGTTGCCCAGAGCTCCCCCATCTGATAGCGGCGTAGAAGTAGCTCAGCGGTGGTCGATTATCATGAACCGTGGAAGCCGAAGACAGCGACTTCCCGCAAAGCTGTCTACACTCCTAACGAGAGGCCCGGAGAGGATACAAACAGAAAATAGTTTTGCCATCCTGGAGCCTGATCTTCCTGCACCTTCGTCACTGGGGGTGCCTGTGTCTGCGACCGCAGTGCCTACAACTACGAAATCAACTTCGACCTTCTGTCCCTGCTTTGGATCGAGCGGGGATTCTCCATCTGTCGGAGGCCTGCCACAGGCGCCGGGAGCAACGTGTTCAAGTTATCCTGCCTATCGCCTGTCCATAAAGGGTTCTCCGAATCCTGAGAGGCGTGGGAGTGGGCGGATTTCCTCATCCACTCCAGCTGGGATTCTGGGCAGCTCCATGGTAAGAAATGTGACCATTCCTTGTACAAAAACAATGTCTTATCCCGGAGCTCGAGTACATGACATTACTAAGTTGCTCCCGAATGTACTACGCCAGGACGTGGAAATCGATTCTATCGTAGTCCATGTGGGTTTTAATGGCATTATGAAGGGCAGTTCTGAATAGTTGAAACTGGATTTTAAAGAGTTGATTGACTCTCTGCTAAACACTAACAAAAGCTCCATAATATCTGGCCCTCTACCATCTCTGAATCGCGGCATTGAACGTTTTAACAGGATTCTTTCTCTTCACAACTGGCTACGTGATTATTGCAGCTCAATGGGTCTAACTTTTGTTGACAATTCCGCTACCTTTTGGAAACAAAACACATTTTATAAGGAGGATGGGATCCACCCAAATCATTTGGGATCCTGGATCCTTTCACAACACTATAAGGCTGCGTTGAGACAATGACTTATCAATGACTGAAGACCAGCTAAGCTAATCCCTACCATTGTGATGCAGAGTTTATAGAAAATATGGAAATGCCAATGGTGGAGGTGTTGCTGTTTATATTCAGAACCACATTCCTGTGAAGATTAGAGAGGAGCTCATGTCAAATACTGTTGAAGTAATATAATAACAAGTTCATCTGCCTCACCTAAAGCCCATTCTGGTGGGAAGCTGCTATAGGCCATCAAGTGCTAACAGTCAGTATCTGGATAACATGTGTGAAATGCTTGATAATGTATGTGATATCAACAGAGTTATATTTTCTGGGTGATTTAAATATTGACTGGATTTCATCAAGCTATCCACTTAAGAAAAAGTTTCAAACTGTAACCAGTGCCTGCAACCTGGTTCAGGCTATCAGTCAACCTACCAGGGTAGTTATAAACAGCACAGGAATTAAATGATCAACATGCTTTAATCACAACTTTACTAATGCTGCAGAAATTTGCTTGAAAGCTGTATCCAGATCCATTGGATGTACTGATCACAATATAGTAGTCATATCTAGGAAAACCAAAGTTCCAAAGGCTGGGCCTAATGTAGTGTATAAGAGGTCATACAATAAGTTTTGTCGTGATTCCTATGTTATTGATGTAAAGAATATATGTTAGTCCTAGTGTGTAATAAGGAGCAAACAGACACTACACTTGACATATTGTAATGATTTTCATTGGTGGAAGAAGGAATAGACCAAAGCGCAGCGTGGTACGTGTTCCTGATGCCTTTAATAAACTGAACACTGAATACAAACGAACAAAAGAATAAAGGAAAACCAAAACATTCCTGTATGGTGAAAACACTGAAACGGAAAATAATCACACACAACTCAAAATGGGAAAACAGGCTACCTAAGTATGGCTCTCAATCAGAGACAACAATAGACAGCTGCCTCTGATTGAGACCGATACCAGGCCAAACACATAGAAAAAGAAAACCTAGACCTACAACATAGAATACCCACCCACATCACACCCTGACCAAACTAAAAATAGAAACATACAAAGCAATCTACGGTCAGGGCGTGACACACATTTCTGAAATGGCTTATTCCAGTTGCTGATAAGCATGCACCCATTAAGATGACTGTAAAAACTGTTAAATCCCTGTGGATTGATGAGAAATTTAAAAATTATATGTTTGAGACGGATGAGGCAAAATGAATGGCAAAGAAGTCTGGCTGCACAACCGATTGGCAAACGTATTGCATATTGAGAAATCATGTAACTAAACTGAATAAAAAGAATAAGAAACTAAAATATGAAACCAAGATCAATTAAATAAAAAAATGATAGTAAAAAGCTTTGGAACACCTTAAATGAAATTCTGGGAAAAAAGGCAATTTCAGCTCCATCATTCATTGAAACAGATGGCTCATTCATCACAAAACCAAATGATATTGCCAACTACTTTAATTATTTTTTTCATTGGCAAAAATAGTAATCTTAGGCATAACATGCCAGCAACAAATGCTGACACTACACATCCAAGTATATCTTACCAAATTGTGAAAGACAAGCTTTGTCATTTTAAATTCCGTAAAGTTAGTGTGGAAGAGGTGAAAAAATGATTGTTGTCTATCAACAATGACAAACCACCGGTATGGAAAACTACTGACGATAATAGCGGACGATATTGCCACATCTTCAATTTAAGCCTACTAGAAAGTGTTTGCCCTCAGGCTTGAATGGAAGCAAAAGTCAAATTCTACCTAAGAATAGTAAAGCCCCCTTTACTGGCTCAAATTGCTGACCAATCAGCCTGTTACCAACCCTTAGTAAACTTTTGGAAAAAACGGTGTTTGACCAGATACAATGCTATTTTACAGTAAACAAATTGACTAACTTTCAGCATGCTTATAGAGAAGGACATTCAACAAGCACAGTACTTACACAAATGACTGATGATTGGTTGAGAGAAATTGATGATAAAAATATTGTGGGGGCTGTTTTGTTAGACTTCAGTGCGGCATTTAACATTATCGATCATAGTCTGCTGATGGCAAAACGTATGTGTTATGGCTTTACACCCCCTGATATATTATGGATAAAGAGTTACCTATCTAACAGAACACAGAGGGTGTTCTTTAATGGAAGCCTCTCCAACATAATCCAGGTAGAATCAGGAATACCCCAAGGCAGCTGTCTAGGTCCATTACTTTTTTGAATCTTTACTAATGAATTGCCATTGGCTTCGAGGAAAGCCAGAGTGTCTATGTATGCAGATGACTCAGCACTATACATGTCAGCTACTACAGCGATTGAAATAACTGCAAAAATGAACAATGAGTTACAGTTAGTTTCAGAGTGGATGGCAAGGAATAAGTTAGTCCTAAATATTTCTAAAACTAAAAGCATTGTATTTGGGACAAATCATTCACTAAAACCCTAAACCTCATCTAAATATTGTAATAAATAATGTGGAAATTGAGCAAGTTGAGGTGACTAATCTGCTTGGAGTTACCCTGGATTGTAAACTGTCATGGTCAAAACATATTGATACAACAGTAGCTAAGATGGGGAGAAGTATGTCTATTATAAGGCTCTGCTCTACCTTCTTGACAGCACTGTCAACAAGGCAGGTCCTACATGCCCTAGTTTTGTCGCACCTGGACTACTGTTCAGTTGAGTGGTCAGGTGGCACTAAAAAGGACTTAGGAAAATTGCAATTGGTTCAGGATAGGGCAGCACGGCTGGCCCTTGGATGTACACAGAGAGCTAACATTAATAATATGCTTGTCAATCTCTCCTGGCTCAAAGTGGAAGAGAGATTGACTTCATCACTGCTTGTATTTATTAGAGGTATTGACATGTTGAACTACTAGCGCACAGCCCGGACACCCATGCACACCCCACAAGACATGCCACAAGAGGTCTCTTCACAATCCCCAAGTCCAGAACAGACTACGGAAGGGGCACAGTACTAAATAGAGACATAACTAAATGTAACTCTATTCCACATCAAGTAAATCATGCAAGCAGTAAAATTAGATTAAAAAAAAAAACAGATAAAAAAAACATGTTATGGAAAAGCGGGGACTCTGAAGCAACACAAACATAGGCGCATACCCACACACACATGATAGCATACGCACTATACACAAACGTATATATGTGGTAATGGTGGAGTAGGGGCCTGAGGGCACAGTCTGAATGTATTGTAATGTTTTTAAAATTGTATAAACTGCCTTAATGTTGCTGGACCCCAGGAAGAGTAGCTGCTTCCTTGGCAGCAGCTTATGGGGATCTATAAAAAATACAAATACAAAAACCTGAGCTCAATTTCGAGTCTCATAGCAAAAGGTCTGAATACTTACGAAAATAAGATATTTCTGTTTTTATTTGCAAAAAAATAGTAAAAACCTATTTTAGCTTTGTCACTACAGGGTATTGTGTGTGGATTGATGAGGATTTTATTTGATCCATTTTAGAGTAAGTCTGTAACTTAACAAAATGTGGAAAAAGGGAAGGGGTCTGTCTGAATACTTCCCAAATGCACTGTATAGTAGAGAAATTTTAATTTGCATGCAACATGAATTGATTACATTTGTTTTTATTAAATTATTGTATTGACTGGGTGGTAATGCCTTAACTTTAGTAGCCATTATTAGCAGAGCAGTGTAGTGTTACAGTGATGTATGTAACTGACTAGCTAGCTGCTAATTATACCTATCGTAGTTTATCAGGAGCATGTCTACTAACTCTGTCTTGAATGTCTGTCTGCTACCTCACTGACCAGAGCGAAGGCAGAACAGGAATCACTGTTACATTAGCAGACATGTGTTTACTACCATTCTGACTTACCAAGCAGAGAGAGTGGGAGGGAGAGCACGTGGGAGGGAGGAAGAGAAAGTGGTAGAAAGAGAGAGAAGGTGGTAGAGAGAGCAGGGGAGACTAGGTGGGAGGGGGGAGAGAGCGGGAGACAAGGTGGGAGGCAGAGAAAGAGTGGGGGAGAGAGGTGAGTGAGCATAGCCTTGCTATTGAGAAAGGCCGCCGTAGGCAGACATGGCTCTCAAGAGAAGACAGGCTATGTGCTCACTGCCCACAAAATGAGGTGGAAACTGAGCTGCACTTCCTAACCTCCTGCCCAATGTATGACCATATTAGAGAGACATATTTCCCCCAGATCACACAGATCCACAAAGAATTCGAAAACATATCCAATTTTGAAAAACTCCCATACCTACTGGGTGAAATTCCACAGTGTGCCATCACAGCAGCAAGATTTGTGACCTGTTGCCACGAGAAAAGGGCAACCAGTGAAGAACAAACACCATTGTAAATACAACCCATATTTATGCTTATTTATTTTATCTTGTGTCCTTTAATTATTTGTACATTGTGTGTGTGTATGTATGTGTATATGTGTGTATATATATATATATATATATATATATATATATATATATATATATATATATATATATATATATATATATATATATATATATATATATATATATATATATATATATATATATATATATGTATATATATATGTATATATATGTGTATGTATGTATATATATATGTATATATGTATATATATATATATATATATAATATGACATTTGTAATGTCTTTACTGTTTTGAAACTGTTGTATGTGTAATGTTTACTGTTAATTTTTGTTGTTTTTCACTTTATATATTCACTTTGTATGTTGTCTACCTCACTTGCTTTGGCAATGTTAACACATGTTTCCCATGCCAATAAAGCCCTTGAATTGAATTGAATTGAATTGAATTGAGAGGTGGGAGGGAGAGAGACTGAGAAGGTGGGATGGAGAGAGCGGGAAAAGGAGAGAGCGGGAAAAAGAGAGAGCGAGAAGGTGGGAAGGGAGAGAGGGGGAGAGCGAGATACAGAACAAGAGTGCGAGGATCCCTTTAATTTCACAGTCAGCCAAGCCATCCACACAATCACCTTCTGTTAATTCTATCTGCTACATCAATTAAATTGTTTGTAGAAACTAATTGAATGTGGCTTAATCACACATCTTAATAGCTTTGCACGCTTCGATCTGGCTGTTAATTCCAGCAATAAAAGGAAATGAGAGCGAGGAGCGCTAGCTGGCTGGGTAATTAGAGAGGAGGCAGGGGAAGAGATGAGTGCTTTATGGAACCCTGATAAAGGAAGGAGAAAGATTGAGGGAGAGATAAAGGAAAGGAAGAGATGGAAGGGGGGGGCATACCAGGCAAAAGGCAGAGCGGAGAGTTCTCCTCTGGCTTTTTCTGCTGAGCTCAATGATTTTCACCTTGGCTTCCCTTCCTCGTCCATTTGGGGTGGTGATGTTGTTTTAAATCTAAATCGTTATGAGAGAGAATGAGACCGTTTGCATTCATTAGTCTACTCCATGGTTCTCCAACCCTCTTCCTGGACAGCTAACCTCCTGTAGGTTTTTGCTCCAAACCCAGATGTAACTAACCTGATTCAGCTTATCAACCAGCTAATTATTAGAATCACGTGCACTAGATTAGGGTTGGTGTGAAAAACTACAGGATGGTAGCTCTGCAGGAACAGGATTGGAGGGTCCTGGTCTACTCATTAAGTCTATAACTGAGCTAGTTTGTGAGGCAGCGTGCGCACAGGTAATGTTCTGAAATGGCTATCTGTCAGTCAGTTTTGGTACTGTATGTTAGGATTGAAGTTATATCATTAGTTTGTAGTTTTTAAAGGTTTTTCATGATCATCCACGTTTAGACTAATGAGATTGACTCAGTGTGTTTTGTGATGTGCGTTCCAGGACTACATGCAGAATGTGCACGGTAAAGAGATTGACCTGTTGAGGACCACGGTCAAGGTGCCAGGGAAGCGACCACCCAGAGCGGTCACCACCATCGCCCCCACCACCAGCCCCAAGACCAACGGGCTGACCAAGGACCGTAGCACCCTGCAGCTAGGAGTGGGCACTGCAGGTAAGAGGGCCACCCTAGTCACCACTCTGGGTCCATGCCAGACCTCTGTACCAGACCTCGGTCAAAAACATATGCCAAATTATTTCAAATAAAATGATAAGCTACCCTTTATTTAATTTCCATGTTACAGTGGAACAAATAGAATAGTCCACAAAAAGCTAAATTAAGCACACCTCAAATACTTGCATATATTTCAAAAGTATTTGACTGAAGTTTGCTCCTCAATTTTGAGGAATCCACATCTGTTATAATACAGACAAACAGAGTAGGTAGAAGTTGCCTACTAACCACTGATACAGGGTCAGATATTTATTCCTCCTCTTAACAGTTATGGTCAGGTTTGCGAGTAAAATAATCAGATTTGAGATCTGCGGCTATAGGAACAACTTCTACCTTGCTCCAGAACCCAACCAAACACTTTCAACAACCACAGACCGAGGTATGTGCAAAAAGCTAGCAACTAAATAACTTAAGCTAAGCAACCTGATGCCAAGTTCAACTTTATGTAAATCTCTATCGACTTCATGTCCGGTCAAATCAATAGTGGTTCTTCAGAGACACTAATACCATTCACTGCCCAGAAGATACAATAAAGTTCATTTTAATAGGTGAAATATATAATGATCACGTAATATGTATTTTATTGCTGTATTTATGTGAAAACTCTTTAGATTTTGGTACAATGTCATTATGCAGATGAGCTAACACAATGATATGATTACTGAAGGAGTGCTTATAAGACTATTCAATTCTATCTTAAAGGGCCAATCAACTTGAGAAGTCAGAAGCTCTACTGGTTGGCTACTGCATAGCAACTTAGTGGTGCCAAAAAACCCTGGCTTGCCATAGAAAGCCTATGTAAATTACGAACACCAGAACAGCCAAACCATTCTTTGGCCTCTAAAATTATTTAATTATGATCAAGTTTCATCCACACTGTGAATTATTTTAAAGTTCGCTACAAATTGAGATATTCAATTAAATAGTGATTCATTCTGACTACATTTGTCGTCACACAGGACCACGTGCTGACAAATCACGGGCGGACAGGCTACGAGGAGGCTTGCGCCCTCTTGCCATAGACATTAAGGTAGACTCTCTCAGGCAGGATGAAAATGACTACATCGCCCATGATCCTTTGCTAGTTACGCCCACTTTCACCATGATCCTTAGCGATTTTGTTTTTGGTGCCATTCAGTAATACAACACGATTGAAATATTTCCGTCTTCATGCACCATCGGGAGTTTTCCGTAGGAATACATGGATGACGTCAGCACTATCACCATCTACTGGTTTTAATGTTTATAGTAGAAACAATTACATAGCGTTATTCCCGCCACTGTTTCAGTAAAAAGCTGAGGGATATGGCTCGAGAAATGTAACCACTCTCAAATTCATAGACAGATTGCCCCTTTAAATGATCTAAATATGATTCATTTGTTCATAATAATCATAATAATCATCAAAAAATAAAAATTTCCCATCGAAGGACAATTTTATTTTGTCCAGATGTTGAATTTTATCTCTGACCTAAATTCCATCCAGGGGGCTTGCCTTGCTTGTCCTGTGTCCTGCCAGTACCAATGCCTTCCTTCCTTCAGTCCACATAGGCCTATAAATAGACAGAGCTGGCTGTGCCACTGGAGGCTGGAGGGAGCTTTAGCAGGAACTGGCAGCAAGGCCCAGAGAGGCGAGGAGAAACCAGTGATTAAATTTAGGGGTTAGGATTAATTATTACTAAGAGTAATTATTACTAATTAGCAGAGTGGTCCCCAGACGGGGGTGATGTGGGGAGAGGGATAGAGGGGAGTGGGGTAATGAGGGTGTCCTCCATCGGCCAAGGAGCAGTGTCTGTTACCTCCTGCCATGGTTGTAGCTAATTGGATTGTGCAGTAGTGGAATAGACAGACTGGCCAGTAGGGACCACTTGTGGCCCAGCCCTTACTTATTTTGTTGATCCTGGCCAAGATTTGACCATCAGGACCCTACTCAAGAGGTTAATTATTCAAATGCCTGAGAAGATTTATGAGTTTACAGAGTGAAGGACAGGGGGTGGAGGTCACGTTCCAACTTCCAACTCATAAACAATTAACCTTCAGGAGGAGGGAGAAGAGAGCAGAGGTGTCTGAATCTGTAGGAGGGAGGAAAGAGAGAGGGGTGATGGGGAGAGGAGTGGTTATGGGGCCCTGAAAAAGAGGCCAAATGCTGTTTTTTGTTTTTAAATAAATATTGTTTAACTCTGTTGTAAATACAGAGCTAGTAAAGGATGCTGTTGAGACAACTCACTACACATTCTCACTATTTTTTTTGCGTCTGGGAGGGGAACAATATGAGGGCGATTTTAGTTCATCTCCAATTAGGAGAGAAAGGTTACAAATCAGGGCAGGTCTTCTCCCGTTGGAGCACCCTCTCCTGATGATGCGATCGGAGTGAGTTTGATTTCATTAGGCATGCAATTGATGAAGGGAACAAAGGAGTAATTTGTCATTCATGGCGTCTGAATCACAACCCTGTCTTTGCCTTTGGTAATCCATTCACTACCTGGATCTAAAGACCTTTAGAATCACAGGAGGAAGAGAGAGAGAGGGGAAGAAGATGGAGAGGAGAAGAGAGAGAGATGGAGACAAAGACTAAATGAATAAACACATGTGTCCATGAGTAAAAACGTGTGCAGGCCTAATTCCTTCTCCTCTGTCTGAGTGTTCAGCGGAACCGTTTTACCCACGACAGATACATTGTATCAAAGTATTAATGTGGCCCATCAGTTTTAATCAATCGTATGGGGGGGTTGACTGTGCTGCACAGTACCTCCCTCTTACATTGTAAACCAGTGAGTCTTCATCTTGCTTTGGGCTGCATACATACAGTCCAACCACTGGGCACTGACTCACTGACCACCATTAGGTTATGCCTCTGTCTCAGTGGCCACCAGCCCAGTGCCGGGGCCTGATGTGTGGGTGTGGTGACTGTCTAATGGCTCCTGACGAGGAGGCGGCTGGATGAGGGGGGAGGATTAGATGACATGGCTGAGCCACAGAGGGGAGTGTGGGGGGAAGCTTTCAGGGATGGCGGGCGGCATTAGGCAGTAGTGATAGTGATAATAGTGGTGGTGGATTACACGGCTCCAGACACAGATGATGTGCTCCTTTCCTCCTTCCCTCCTTTCCTACTTCCCCCATTACCCCCTTCCCTCCTTCCCCCATTACCCCCCTTCCCTCCTCCAGACACAGAGGATGTGCTCTTTTCCCCCTTCCCTCCTCTCCCCCTTCCCTCATTCCATCCCCCACATTAGCATTAATGCCTCATTATCCTGATACTTGTACATAATGGCAACAACTCCACAGTGGGGTCAGGCCTCTGCTTCACGGCTCATCAGTCCTCTGACGGTACGCCTGGCCGCGCCGGCCCAAAGAGAAATGAGAGGCAAGATGACGTTACTGCTACCGCCGTTCTGTAGCTACCCACTAATCCATCCCTTCTACTTAGATTACAGCCCCAGCCAGAGCCAGCCCCGCTGCTGCTGCTTAGCATGGAAAACACTCCTTTACTCTCTCTCCTACACACTTAGTTATATTTGTCAAATGCAGATATAGGCGTACATGATTGCGGTACAGCTTTTGGACATGTCTATTAACATGCAGGTGGAACTGCCAATATAAATTCCCAAATTATCACAGAAAGTGAAATTATGGTTTTATTTTGACACCAAGTTTCTTCTTTTTACAGTAGTTTGTTTTTTGTAATGACAGTATGTCTACAGTACCTTGTGTAAATTCAGCCTAAGTGACTAGCCAGTTGAATAGATACGTATTCACACTCCTTGACTTCTTCCACCTTTCATTACAGCCTGAATTTAAAATGGATTAAATTGAGGTGTTTAGTCACTGGCCTACACACAATACTCCATAATGTCAAAGTGGAATTACATTTTTAGACATTTTTACAAATGATTTAGAAATGAAAAGGTGAAATGTCTTGAGTCAATAATTATTCGACCCCTTCGTTATGGCAAGCCTAAATAAGTTCAGGAGTAAACATTTGCTCAACAAGTCACGTAATAAGTAGCATGGATAGTATAATGTTTAGCATGATTTTTGAATGACCCAAACAAACAAATCAAATCGAACAAATCAAACAAATCAAATCAAGATCAAAGGTTTTATTTATAGAAGGGCACCTATTGGTAGATGGGCTGATATCTCAAAGTGCTGCACACACAAAACCCAGCCTAAAACCCCAAACAGCAAACAATGCAGGTGAGAAAATTCACGGTGGCTAGGAAAAACTCCCTAGAAAGGCCAAAACCTAGGAAGAAACCTAGAGAGGAACCGGGCAAATGTACACTGGAGTCCTCTTCTAAGATGACATTGAATGTTCCGGTGCCCTAGTTAAGGTTCTGATAAATCTGCAGAACATGACAAGATGTTCAAATGTTCATAAATGACCAGCATGGAAGAATTTTTTAAATAATAAGGCAGAACAGTGTGCAAACTAGAGACATACCCAGAAAGCACAGTCAGGTGGACTGGGGACAGTTGAATCCAACATTCATGACTCAGGGGGTTTAGTACTTATCTGGGGCAAGATATCCTAGGTTTTATTTTTCCATTTGTTTTCCAAACTGGAGCAAGCATGGCCAGGTGGACTGGGGACAGCAAGGAGTTTCATGTCAGGTAGTCCTGGGACATGGTCCTAGGGCTCAGGTCCTTTGTAACACAACAAAATGTCGAAAGAGTCAAGGGAGAATACTTTCTGAAGGCGCTGTAACACTTAGATTCACACATACAATTATCTCTATTTGGTTTCCTCAGTGTGATTTGGGGTGAATTTCAAACACAGATTCAACCACAGAGACCAGAGAGGTTTTCCAATGCCACACAAAGAAGGGCACCTATTGGTAGATGGGTAAAAATGTAAAAAATATATGGAGTAGAGCTAAGCACACACAAAATCCTAGAGTAAAACCTGGTTCTATCTGCTTTCCAACAGACACTGGGAGACAAATTCACTTTTCAACTTGACAATAACCTAAAACACAAGGCCAAATATACACTGGAGTTGCTTACTAAGATGACATTGAATGTTCCTGAGTGCCCTAGTTAAGGTTCTGACTTAAATCTGCATGTAAATCTATGACAAGACTTGAAAATGGCTGTCTAGCAATGATCAACAACCAACTTGTCAGAGTTTGAAGTCAAATTTTTCTGTAAGTCATCACAAGGTTTTCACACACTGTTGCTGGTATTTTGGTCCATTCCTCCATGCAGATCTCCTCTAGAGCAGTGATGTTTTGGGGCTGTTGCTGGGCAACACGGACTTTCAACTCCCTCCAAAGATTTTCTATGGGGTAGAGATCTGGAGACTGGCTAGGCCACTCCAGGACCTTGAAATGCTTCCTACGAAGCCACTCCTTCGTTGCCCGGGCGGTGTGTTTGGGATCATTGTCATGCTGAAAGACTCAGCCACGTTTCATCTTCAATGCCCTTGCTGATGGAATGAGGTTTTCACTCAAAATCTCACGATACATGGCACCATTCATTCTTTCCTTTACACGGATCAGTCGTCCTGGTCCCTTTGCAGAAAAACAGCCCCAAAGCATGATGTTTCCACCCCCATGCTTCACAGTAGGTATGGTGTTCTTTGGATGCAACTCAGCATTCTTTGTCCTCCAAACACGACGAGTTGAGTTTTTACCAAAAAGTTATATTTTGGTTTCATCTGACCATATGACATTCTCCCAATCTTCTTCTGGATCATCCAAATGCTCTCTAGTAAACTTCAGACGGGCCTGGACATGTACTGGCTTAAGCAGGGGGACACATCTGGCACTGCAGGATTTTAGTCCCTGGCTTTGTTACTTTGGTCCCAGCTCTCTGCAGGTCATTCACTAGGTCCCCCCTGTGTGTTCCTGGGATTTTTGTTCACCGTTCTTGTGATCATTTTTACCCCATGGGGTGAGATCTTGCGTGGAACCCCAGATCGAGGGAGATTATCAGTGGTCTTGTATGTCTTCCATTTCCTAATAATTGCTCTCACAGTTGATTTTTTCAAACCAAGCTGCTTACCTATTGCAGATTCAGTCTTCCCAGCCTGGTGCAGGTCTACAATTTTGTTTCTGGTGTCCTTTGACAGCACTTTGGTCTTGGCCATAGTGGAGTTTGGAGTGTGACTGTTTGATAACAAGTTCAAACAGGTGCCATTTATACAGGTAACGAGTGGAGGACAGAGGAGCTTCTTAAAGAAGAAGTTACAGGTCTGTGACAGACAGAAATCTTGTTTGTTTGTAGGTGACCAAATATTTATTTCCCACCATAATTTGCAAATAAATTCATTAATAATCATCCAATGTGATTTTCTGGATTTTTTCCCCTCATTTTGTCTGTCATAGTTTAAGTGTACCTATGATGAAAATTACAGGCCTCTCTCATATTGTTAAGTGGGAGAACTTGCACAATTGGTGGCTGACTAAATACTTTCTTGCCCCACTGTATGTAGTACCTGATGGTACAAGGCACACCAACATATCCCAACAAGTAGTTTGACTCTTGGGTGTCCGAAAGGGGGAAAATGAATAGCTAAATAAATACACAAACCCTATATGGATTCATATTTAAAATTTCAAGTAACAATCATGTCTAATTGTCAGATGTGATGCTAATGATTAATGAATTAAACATGGATCCATCAATTAGTCCCCACAGAGCAGACCTAGACCACTTCTGCATAAAGCAGCGTATAATGTAATTACACCGGAGCTATAATCAGCTGGTCGCATCAGGGGAGAATGTTCTCTATCTGCCCCATAGAAATAGTATTCGAATATTAGACAAGAGTATCTTGTCAAAATATCGAAGCTTGTAAATGTTGTCTTTCTCTTCTGATTTAACTTTAGATATAACTTGATGAATCATTGTACTATCTTGGATGCTAGTGTGGAGTGTGAAAGTCAGAATTTGTCACTGGTGTATTTGATGCATTTTGGTCTGAAAATGTTTCACTTCTGATCCTCACTTCTATTTTAAATTTGGCGTTGAGGCTCAGTTGAGTTATTATTAGAACTTTAGTAGCAGTGATTTTATGTTGAGCAAGTTGTCTAAATTAATTGAGGTACTGAAATGTTGAATGTAATTGTTGCATTGAAATACATTAAATAATGCGAAGCAGTTATATTATATTCACTAGTATTACCACTTATCTTAGAGAAGTGATATTTTTTTATTTTTCAATTTGATGAATAATCCATATATATCATCCATATATATATATATATATATATATATATAACATTTACAAATAAACTCATTAATTTTAGGATTTTCAAATATGCCAGCTCATGCCATCAGTCAGTAACTCACTCAAAATGACTCCAAAATTGTCCCCCATTGTCCCCCATCAACAATGACTAAACACACATGTGAGGGATTTTGTTCAAATTTACTGCATCTTTCCACCATGATTCTTCAACACGTCATCTCTCCCCTCTCTCCAATGCCCTGGTTTGGGGATGCAAATTCAGCCAGCACTCCCCTGCATGGTTCCCTCTCTCTCTTTCCCTCTCCTCTCTCTCTCTGCGATCCCGCTCCTTCCCCTCTGGGACCTGAAGATTAATATTCCCGGGCCCAACAAGATAATTACTGATACCAATTAGACATGATTATGTGAATTTGATACACTTATTACTCTCGCTAATGAGAAGGATGTCTTACCCTAACAAGAGCGCCGCGGCGCTTGGTTTACTTTACACACAGCACACAGTATATTATATCTAACTACTGTTATTGTTGTTAAACCTCAATCTGAATAATATATATTTTTTACGTCTCATAATTGTTAACAAAAGACCTTGATGTGTTACAAGTAACACAATACATATTATGTGACTTTTACCAAAACAAAGTGTTTGACTGCTACCCTTTCAGAGCAGTCTTTGCTATCAGTAGATTAAGTTATATAAAACTGGTGCTCAATTATTGCTTCTAGTCTAGTCTATCATATCTTGGAGAATACCCAGCAGAAATGATAATATAGTTGATAACTCCCTTTTGTTTTTACTACAACCTAAGGAGTAGAGCATCTTGTTACATTTCAGAGATGACTCATCCACTCTATTGTCTCTAGTTGGGCTTAATGTGTGGTAACAAATGCTCATGGGTAACTTTATAGTAGGCATGTATTCTCTATTCTCTATTGCAGCTCTGACAATAAAAACCCATACTTGATCTTATAAGTCTGTTGATTTACTGATAAATACCATGTATATCATTTGACTCAGAATCAACCATGAATGACTTGTTTAGTTAAATTTGATTGTGATTTTGTACAGGGAATGGTGGATAAATAAAGTTTTGGTTAAAATAAAATAATTATCATAGACTAATTTCATTGGATGAAAATACATATATATTCTTATATTAGCACACTGTACTAGAAGATGTCAAGTCAGTATATGTTGTGTTGTGTGGCTGTCCAGACAGGAACAGGAGGGAAGGACCCCACACGGTGCTGCCTAGCCCATGAATTAGTAAATGGAGGCAGGCAGACAGGCAAAGAGATGTCCGTGGTTTGCCTGATTGGAAGTCGGGGAGAGAGAGGGGGCCTGCCGCCTGCCGACGGCGGGAGAGATGGATGTGGCAGTCAAAAGGATGAGGCGAGATAATTAGCGATCAGAGTGTATCTTGTTAATTAAGGGCTAATTAGAGACAGGCGGAGGGAGAGGGGGAGATGGGGGAAGGCAGGGAAGGGATGGAGGGTTTACACATGTAACACAGAGAGATGAACACAAGAAAGGGGCCGGCAGCATTGTGCAACTTTACTATAATGTCTGTTCTCGTACAGATAAAAAAAAGAAAAACAGAAAGAGAACTGCAAAACTTGTTATTAACAAATATGGCTTGTTTGATGCAACATACAATTGGATTTGCAAAAGAGATTGTAACCTCAGTGAAATGCACCTCTTTGTACAGGTACATGAGATGATGATGCATGACACCCCCTCTCTCTCCCTTTCTCTCTCTCTCTCTCTCTCTCTCTCTCTCTCTCTCTCTCTCTCTCTCTCTCTCTCTCTCTCTCTCTCCAGGTGCGCCCCACTCTAACAGTAGTACGTCCCTCCAGTCAGAGCATTCGGTCGGCGGGGGAAATCTGGTGGGCTTCGGGGGCAGTAAAGACGGCATGCACCAACGCTCCTTCTCTGTGTCCAGCGCTGACCAATGGAACGAGGCTGTCATCAACACCAGTGCAAGCACCGGGACCGGTGAGACTGACGACCACACCTCCCATGTCCTCTTCCTCATCCCTACACCTTTTCTTCTTCCTCGTTTTTTACTCCATCTTCCCTGCTCATTCTTCCACAACTCCACTCCCACTATTTACTCAAGGAAGTCTCAGCCACTCGATGTCATTGAAATAGATGTAGCGAGATGATGACACACGACACAATGAACAGTAGACAGCGTCCAGAACAGACCTGGTACAGTCATATCAGTGGAGGTGCAATAGCCGTTTGTATTCATTACGACACACTGTAGCAAAACCTTTTGCAGAGGAAAACAAGTGTTTCTTATTGGAAAAGTTCAGGTAGTCCCTCCTTTTTTCGTTCCGTTTTCTTCCATTTGGTGCCTAATGAATAGGACCCTGTTATTGGTGAAGAGGTGGAATAGAACAAAGATCGTTTTCATAATGAGGTAATCAGGCTTTTGATCGCTGTGACCTTTTCGCCTACTGTTATCTTACAGAAGCGAAAGATGATGGTGGAGAGGAAGTGAGTGAAGGTTATTTGCCATCCCAGCACCCTAACTCTGCTTCCCTCCCACCCCATCACAGAGCATTGCCAGCGCACTTGAGTGAAGTAAAATAATACATTTGCTGTGCGTGTTGGCTCCTCTCCCCCCTCACTCTCTCCGCAATAGGAAAATTAATGCTTTTCGGGGGTACCATTCATCACCAGTTATTTCCCCTCTCTTTGTGGTTGGCAGTAAAAAAGCACTTAAATGCACATCAACAGAATAACAGTCATTTCCATGCATGTTTGCACTCTGCTAGTTCTCATTAGCACTGTGGCGGCGGCGGCCCCCTCCCCATCGGCTCCCAGGGGCCCCGGCAGTTTAAAGAGCGCTCTTTTCGAGCACTGCTGGAGTCCAACGCTGTGCCGTGCGCACAGCCTCATGGTTCCACAGACAAGCCCCGTCTCTCATTTGCAACTGCCAAACGATCAATTCTGCCTGGACGCAGGCAGGCACTTCTATCATAACCCCCTACCCCTCTACTCTCCCATCAGCAGCACGCCCAAAGCAGAATTACTTAGAGGAGAGAGTGTGGTGGGGTCCTCTCAAATAATTGTGTGTGTGTGTGTGCGTGTGTACCTGTATACAGGCTTGTGTGTTTATGTTTTCACATTTGTGTGTACTCTAGGCTACATGTCTTATATATGTTGTTCAGGAGTGAGCCATGTGTGTGTGGTCAATGTATGCGTGTGTGTATTCCAAATCACTGTGCTGTCATCCCACTCTACCGATATGCTACTTACTAAACAGCGAGCTAAAATCTATTTCCTTGTTTGGTAAACTGAGAAGACTTGACTTCATATTAGCATAGCTCATTAGCCCCCATCCTTTCTTCTCCTCGACCAGATTTTAAATTCCCTCCATTACTCAGTTTTCTTCAATTACTGTATATCCATGGTTCTGTTTAAGGTAACCACAAAGGAGCCAAATGAGCTGAGAATGATAGATATTCGATAAGTCATGTCAAATGGTAAATATGTTACTTTGTTCCATTCTTGCATTACCAATATTGTATACTGACACTACATTTGGGCGATTCAGAAGGGCTTTATCATTTGAAAACAAGTAGACTTCAATGTGTTCTTTGAGTATTGCATTAATTGATATGCCTCCCTGCCCTACAAATAGCGAATCTCAATTAAAATGTACAGCAGAATACAGAATATTCAATGTGATATGTGACTGCAGTGTTTTGAAGGTAACAACATAACAGTTGATTGAATTGTGACCTCTTTATCTTTCATTCTAATGGAACCTTCAATAATCAATAGGAGGAAGGTCCACCGTTCATTCAGAATGTTTTACCGTTTGAGTAGACGTCAACCCAGAGCCCCAATCACTCCATTATCCTTCGTCAAGGTTGCAGGTTAACATAAAACATGGTTCTTCTTAGAAGAAAAATACAAAAAATAGCAGATTGATGATATGCTGAAGAATAAAATGCATCTTAGTCCAGGTAACCATTTCCATATTATTTAAAGAATGTCCTCATTTGTAAACCTATTGAGGGAGATGCAGGGGGAGCTAGCTACATCTCTTGAATATTGAACGTAGCCTTTTGATTAAATCTCAGCCCCATTTTGTCTATTGCTTCGCAGGCCACTCTTAATCTGGGCCCACACAAGAAGCTGTGTTTAGAAACTGTCTTTCCTTTATATACTTCATCCTTTACACCTGAATTAAAAACAGACTTGACAGGCACCTAAGCACTGTGACATTTTTACAAATGGCAATATAACTCCGTCAATGCCAAAGTGAGTGACCCCCAGTTAAAGTTTTGTTGTAGTATGCAGTATCCTGCTAACTGGGGAGCAGACAAACATTTTGACCAAGTCTGAGGGTTTGAAAAGTTTTTTTTATAGTATATAAACAGGTCACTGCCAAAATAAAGGTAATACCAACATAGTGTTTTAGTAGGGTGTTGGGCCACCACATGCCTGAACAGCTTCAATGCACCTTGGCATAGATTCTACAAGTGTCTGGAACTGTATTGGAGGGATGAGAAACCATTCTTCCATGACAAATTTCATAATTTGGTGTTTTAATGATAGTGGTGGAAAACGCTCTCTCAAACGCCGCTCAAGAATCGCAGGTTGACGTTTATTGTCATAAGTCTTCTCCTGGAGGCAGAACTGAGTGATTTCCCCTTAGATAGGCCAGCTGCAATTGCTATATTGTAAAAATTCATGAAAACAAACATTTGCTTAGGGTTAGGCTTTAGGGTTAGCAGTGAGGTTAAGGTTAGGTTGACTTTGTGGCCGTGGCAGCTAATGACCACTGCAGAGCTGCCTCCAGAACAAGATTCATAAAAAAAAACTCCAACCTGCTCCAGAATCTCCCATAAGTGTTCAATTATTGTTGAGATCTGGCGACTGAGACGGACATGGTTTACATCATTTTCATGCTCATCAACCCATTCAGTGACCACTTGTGCCCTGTCGATGGGGGCATTGTCATCCTATGGGGGCATAGCTAAAATAATGGCCTGCCCAGCATTTTTATACATGACCCTAAGCATGATTGCTTAATTAACTCAGGAACCACACCTGTGTGGAAGCACCTGCTTTCAATATACTGTGTCCCTCATTTACTGAAGTGTTTCCATTATTCTGGCAGTTACCTGTAGGTATATACACCATCAGAGTATGTTTCTCCAGTGAAGGTATTTCATCACAGAGGCAGTGAGTGAAGGCAGGACCAGCCTGTTCTGTACTTCAGGGTGTTCTGCTGTATTGCTGGAACTCTACTCTGCTCTGCCCTCCCGTCGTGTACTGGAGAGCGTGGTACATGGGGAGTTTGATTTCCACGCCGGGTCCATAATGAAGTTTGACATTTAGTTTGGAGAGAGCAGCAGAGCGTGATCAGGCCTTGATTAGTGCACTCTAATTGAGGATAATAAGGGGGAGACGGTGATTGTTTCTAATTTTTGCCATTAATTGCAGCCGATGCCGTTGATTGAGGACAGGCAGTGAGCTGCTGCCGTGTCAAGTGGCCTAGCCGGTGAAATCACAGTGCTCCCATACCCAGAGCCTCTTGAATTACGCATTTAGAAATTAAATTAAAAACTCTCTCTCTCATTCTGTCTCTGTGTCTCTCTCTCTCGTTCTCATTCATTATCATTGTGAGAAGGCTGCCGGTTTGCGGCAGGGCCAGAAAGCTGTTAGCAGTTCGGTGCTGCGATGGATAGCGTATTAGCTCCCTCTTTGTCTCGCGCACAGTCTTCATCATGCAGCATGTTTAAACGGTAATTTCCCCGGTGGGAGTGTAATACATTGTAATCATAGGTTAGCCCTGATACCTATTCCACAGTACCTGCATGCTCAGGAGGAGAGGCTGGGAGAGGCTATATGGCACTCAGCTGAGAGGAGAGAGAGACTCCTGATCCTCAACATGCTTCATTCCCGCCCCTCGCTACCTCGCTCTCGCTTTCTCGCTCCCGACAGCACCTCATAACCAGTAGCTAATAATGCCAAAGTGAACTTGCTGAGCGGCTCACAACTGTGAGCTACAGTGCCTCCATTTTAAACAGAGAGCCAGTTGGTGGCATCTACTCCTAGGTTTTATTATGGGAAATCTGATGCGATCCATCAGATATGGATAGCTTTGAATTGAGGTGCACTTCAGATGAGTCAACACTAGATTATGTTGGATGACTAGTGCACTGCCAGGGACTCTCTGACATTGTTGCTCAATGATGTGTATGCATGGTTTAACAGACTCTTATCAGTGAGTAATAGATATACATTGAGTGTACAAAACATTAGGAACACCTGCTCTTTCCATGATAAATCAAATCAAATTGTATTTGTCATATGCACTGAATACAACAGGTGTAGAACTTGAAATGCTTACTTACAAGCCTTTAACCAACAATGCAGTTCAAGAAATAGAGTTAAGAAAAATATTTACTAAATAAACTAAAGTAAAAAATAATATAAAATAAAAAGTAACACATTAAAATAACAATAATGAGGCTATAGACAGGGGGTACCGGTACCGAGTCAATGTGCGGGGATAAAGGTTAGTCGAGGTAATTTGTACATTTAGGTAGGGTTAAAGTGATTATGCATAGATAATAAAACAGTGAGTAGCAGCAGTGTAAAAACAAAGGGTGGAGTGTCAATGTAAATAGTCTGGGTGTCCATTTGATGAATTGTTCAGCAGTCTTATGCCTTGGAGTAGAAGCTCCAAGGCTTGCCATGCGGTAGCAGAGATAACATTCTATGACTTGGATGACTGGAGTCTTTGACAATTGTTTGGCCTTCGTCTTACACCGTATATAGGTCCTGGATGGCAGAAGGCTTGGCCACAGTGATGTACTGGGCAGTACGCACTACCCTCTGTAGCACCTTACAGTCGGATGCCGAGCAGTTGTCATACCAGGCGTTGATGAAACCGGTCAGGATGCTCTCGATGGTGCAGTTGTTGAACTTTTTGAGAATCTGGCTACCCAGGCCAAATCTTTTCAGTCTCCTGATGTGGAAAAGGTGTTGTCGTGCCCTCTTCACGAATGTCTTAGTGTGTTTGGACCATGTTAGTTTGTTGGTGATGTGGACACCAAGGAACTTTAATCTCTCGACCCGCTCCACTACAGCCCCATCGATGTGAATGGGGGCGTGCTCGGACCTCCTTTTCCTGTAGTCCACAATCAGCTCTTTTGTCTTGCTCACGTTGAGTGATAGATTGTTGTCCTGGCACCACACTGTCAGGTCTCTGACCTCCTACCTTTAGGCTGTCTCATCATTGTCAGTGATCAGGCCTACCACTGTTGTGTCATCAGTAAACTTAATGATGGTTTTGGAGTCGTGCTTGGCCACACAGTCGTGGGTAAACAGGGAGTACAGGAGGGGACTAAGCACGCACCCCTGAGGGGCCCCCGTGTTGAGGATCAGCGTGGCAGATGTGTTGTTGCCTACCCTTACCACCTGGGGGCGGCCCATCAGAAAGTCCAGGACACAGTTGCAGAGGGAGGTGTTTAGTCCCAGGGTCCTTAGCTTAGGGATGAGCTTTGTGGGCACTATGGTGTTGAACGCTGAGCTGTAGTCAATGAACAGCATTCTCACATAGGTGTTCCTTTTGTCCAGGTGAAAGGTGAAAGATCCCTTATTGCTGTCACTTGTTAAATCCACTTCAATCAGTGTCGAAGAAGGGGAGGAGACCGGTTAAAGAAGGATTTTTTTGAGGCATGGATTGTGTATGTGTGTCATTCAGCGGGTGAATGAGAAAGCCAAAAGATGGTATTAGGTGCCTGGTACACCAGTTTGAGCGTGTCAAGAACTGTTACACTGCTGGATTTTTCACACTCAACCGTTTCCGTGTATATCAAGAATGGTCCACCACCCAAAGGACATCCAGTCAACTTGACACAACAGTGGGAAGCATTGGAGTCAACATGGGTCAACATCCCTGTGGAATGCTTTCAACACCTTGTAGAGTCCATGCCCTGGCAAATTGAGGATGTTCTGAGGGCAACCGGGGGTGCAACACAATGTTAGGAAGATGTTCCTAATGTTTTGTACACTCAGTATATACACTATATATACAAAAGTATGTGGACCCTTTAAATTAGTGGATCCGGCTATTTCAGCCACACCTGTCAGCAACAGGTGTGGCTGAAATAGCTGGATCCACGAATTTAAAGGGTTTAAAGGGTTTAAAATCGAGCACACAGCCATGCAATCTCCATAGCCAACATGGGCAGTAGAATGACCTTATTGAGGAGCTCAGTGACTTTCAACGTGGCACCGTAAATAGGATGACACCTTTCCAACAAGTCAGTTCGTCAAATTTCTGCCCTGCCAGAGCTGCCCCGGTCAACTGGTAATGTCTAGGAGCAACAACGGCTCAGCCGTGGTAAGCAACACAAGCTTACAGAATGGGACCACCGCGTGCTGAAGAGTGTAAAAATCGACTGTCCTCGGTTGCAGCACTCACTACTGAGTTCCAAACTACCTCTGGAAGCAACGTCGGCACAATAACTGTTCGTTGGGAGCTTCATGAAATGGGTTTACGCGGCCAAGCAACCGCACGCAAGCCTAAGATCACAATGCGCAATGCCAAGTGTCGGCTGGTGTGGTGTAAAGCTCACCACCATTGGACTCTTGAGTAGTGGAAACGCGTTCTTTGGAGTGATGAATCACGCTTCACCATCTGGCAGTCCGATGGACGAATCTGGTGGATGCCAGGAGAACGCTACCTGCCCCAATACATAGTGCCAATTGTAAAGTTTGGCAGAGGAGGAATAATGGTCTGGGACTGCTTTTCATGGTTCGGGCTAGGCACATTAGTTCCAGTAAGATAGCAAGGTCCATAGCGAGGGCCATACAGAAATGGTTTGTCAAGAACAGTGTAGTAGAACTTGACTGGCCTGCACAGAGCCCTGACCTCAACCCCAATGAACACCTTTGAGATGAATTGGAACGCAGACTGTGAGCCAGGCCTAATCGCCCAACATCAGTGCCTGACCTCACTAATGCTCTTGTGGCTGAATGGAAGCAGGTCCCCACAGCAATGTTCCAACATCTAGTGGAAAGCCTTCCCAGTTACTTTAGCTTCACTATAGATGTAGAAGTACTTTCGATGTACAATAGCTTAACAGATATAGTCTGGTTTATTCACAATGTTCATTCCTCTTTGGCAGTTACCATCTTTCACCTACTCAGTCAGTGTTAGAAAAGCAAATAGCGATGACAAGTCTGAGCCACCCTAGTCTTATTAATTAGCCATCAAGCGGAAGCAAACGGATAGAAACACGGAGGGACTAGCTGAACATGTCCAACAAGAAACCTTCATATTCATTTTCTATTGCAGAACGTCTTGCTACGCTGTGCCCTAATGTATATGACCCATGTTTTGGGAGCAGGCGGAGCAGAGGATCATGGGTCATGTTCCACAACATTAGGGGCAGAAATTGATAATTAGAAGTGTTTATGACACGACATGCCCCCAAAGGGGAGCCCTCCACTCTCACCTCAAGCCACATTAAACAAATGCTGCCTGTCATCGTCGAGATGGGGACAAGGTTGGAGGGTTCGGGACCTCTCTCCGTTCCCTTCTCCTCCTCTCCGACCTGTCATACAGAGCTGTGTTGGCGGGACAGACACTGGGGTAGAGGTAAAGAGGGAGGGGGGAAGGGGGAGGGGAGAAGGAACTCTGTGGGCCCCTTTGCCCCCAGCTGTCTACACCTAGCTAATGACTGGTCTCGGGGGCTTTTGTGGGGGAAGCAGGGAAATTGAAACAGACGCCCCGACACGCCACGGCTACATGTGTGGCTCTGCCTCTGTGCTGCCATTCAAAACCAACCGGTGAGGAGAGAAGGAGGGAGGGAACTGGGGTTCTGGTAGGCTGGCCAGTACTAAGCATTACAAATTCACTATATGCTTATTGATCTTGAGGCGTCCATTAAGTTTCTATAATAAATAGCCTTTTTTTTGTATCTCCTATATAAATTTGTCCACATTTGACTGTTAATAGCTAGGTTTGCATCCATTTTGACAACAATTTGCAAGCGAATATTCCAAAATCTGGAGAAAGAAAACATGGGTAGCCTAGTGGTTAGAGCATTGGACTAATAACCGAAAGGTTGTAAGTTCAAAACCCAGAGCTGACAAGGTACAAAATCTGTCGTTCTGCCCCTGAACAGGCAGTTAACCCACTGTTCCTAGGCTGTCATTGAAAATAAGAATTTGTTCTTAACTGACTTGCCTGGTTAAATAAAGGTAAAAAAAAAAAAAATGCAAATATTTACCACCAGTGGTGTTTCCATCAAACTTACTTGTTTCTGATAAAAGCTGTGCGTGATGACGTAGTGGACATAAAGCACTTGTACACTTAGGGTTCCATGTACTGAATAACAAAACGAGCTAATGTGTTTCCATCGTATTTTCAACTCTACCGATAGTTTTGTCACAAAATCTGTTGCGATAGATGGCATACTTGCCCAATCTCATCTTGGTGCATGCTCTCTAGACAACCGTTCGCTGATAAAGTGGACAGGGTAGATTATATGATGACTTATGGATAAGCACAATATCATTTATATTTGATAATTGGCAGCCAACCATTTAAATAATACCCTTGATATTTTTGGGAAAATTGCTTGAAGCTCACCATAAGTTAAGTTTTCAACTGCCTACTCAGCATGTTTTTCCACGTCGTGGTGGTAGTAGAACGTAACATATCATTGCATGACTCCAAGTTTACTTTGACATGATGGTTATTATGTAAATGTTTACGCATAAATGCATTTCCACTGGAATTGTCACAATCTATTTTACAGACTAAAAAATGATCGCCCAGTCTAGCGTATTTTGTTTTATCGACATTAAGACATTTTACTGACAAATTTGCGGTTTCAATGTCGTGAGTTTTTTTTTATGCGTCAGGTTATTCATCCACATGAAATGGTTCAATGAAAACTTGGTTATTCATGTGAAATAAGATAAACATATGCATTCCACTACGAGTGTACAAAATATGTATGGTTCCTCTTAAAAATCTAAATTAAAATGTAGTTCTGATAAATCCAACAGCATTTATACATACCGCATTAACAGATTTACTGGCTGTATTGAGTGAGACTCTTGATGTATCTTACTCAGTGACATCAAAAAGAATCCCAACGAATGTATGCCTATAGTGTGTTGGCTCCTTTATTTTTATGCCCACGCTCCAACCAGGCTGCCTGGGGCCTTTAAAGAGCTCCAGTCTCCTCCACTTAAGCATCCCCCACCTCCTGCTGAGCCCATCCCACATCCCACTCCTCCCTCCAACATAGCCCCATCTCCCGTAAGGTAATGACCAAATTAGGCCTAACAATTGATGTTGTACACTAGTGGCTAATGGCACAGCCAGCGACAGTGGCGGCATTAGAGTATGTGCAACGACAACGGCAATAATCCCTGATACGAGCCCCCTTCCTTCTTGTCCTTACCGCCCTCCGCTCCTGGTGCCTGGGGCTGGGACGGTGCGGAGGGAGAGGAAAATGAATGGAGTTTGCCACACTACAATGAACTTTTGATGGGAGACAATGGAGGAGGCTGCCTGCTCTCCACACGGGGTGGCAGAAGGAGAGCAATATGGGGCCCATGGACTGGCCATCGCTGCCTCTCCTCGGCCCCCAAGGCTCCTGGGCCCCCATCTCTCCTCTCCTCAGATTCATAATGGCATCCTGAGGGGGAGAAGGAAAGTGATGTAAAATGTCAGGAAACCAGAAAGATGGCAAGTTGACCCCCCCCACCCGTACCCACTCCTCCATCTTTTCAGCCCCCTATCTCCTCTTTGCCCAACTGTGGAGCAGGTTAAATATCACATTTATAAAATCACTTAGGCAACCAGAAACAAAGCCAGCTCTTAGGCCCTTGTCACTCACTGACAGTCGTCTAGAGAGCTTGGCCTGAGGCTAACCTAACTAAGCATTTGTTAGCTGAGCTGCCCCCATACCTGTCTGTTATTACTTCGTCCGCTCTAAAGCCACAGCAGTACAGCTACTTTTGGACCGCTAGTATCTCAGTTTTGGGGATGGCATCTTTTTTATTGCGATTACTTTGCATTCATTTAGTTGGTATCAGGGTACGAATTACCACTGTATGGTGTTTTTATAATATGGTACATAATCACTAGTCAATATCTCATGATTCATATCCTTCTGTCTTTCCCTTCTAAACTTGCAAATGTAGTATGTTTCTGTGTGTGTTTACACAGTATTTAACATCTTGTACATAGCATGTCAAAAAGTACAGTTGATCATAATATCTTTTACTGATCAGTGTTTCTCTCTTTTTCCAGCCAACGGGATGGCCGAGCCCCTGACCTGCAGCTATGGGGTGGGCAGTGCCACCAGTCCCAAGCAGGAGCCTCCCCCCTCGCCTCACTCCAACCGCAAGAGACACAGACGGAAAAAGAGCACAGGCATCACCAAGCCAGACGGACCATCTACAGGCAATGAAGGTAAGCCAGGAGTTAACACAGGAGTTAAAGAAGACTCTCCTTCTGCAAACTCATCAAAACAGTCTACAACAATGCATAAACATTTAAAATAGTCTGAAATGGCAACATATTCTGAAACTGCAACAAAAACAAACAAGTGCAAACGTAGTAAATCTGGTTAGTGTACTGAAGTCCAGTGCAAGTCCAGGTATAGCCTCCCTTATTCTCCCCATCTAGCCATAGTGTGAAGAACCAACCGCCCTGAGCTCCATAAGCTGTGGATCTGCTCTTCTCCACTTCTCCACTCTCTCCACTCTTCTCCGCAATGGAGTGGCAGCTAACCCTCTGCTCAATTAATAATGATTCTCCAGACTGATGATGAATGGACAGCTCTAATTGGATGGCATTGTGAAACACAGACTTCTGTCTCTAAGGCCATAAAACTGATGTCACTGGAGCCAGAGATGATCAATCAACATGATTGATACGCTGCATATCGACAGCATTGGCACCGACGCCTCCTTAATGACCGTTAGTATTTAGAATCATTACACTTTTACCATGGTGTTGCTAACAGACCTCCTAGTTTGAATGAGACTGCCTTCTAGTTTGAATGAGACCACTGACCACATCGTTTCAAGCATAGATCACAAGCACCGGTGGTAAGTGTTGTTGTTGATATGTTGGTACACTAGTTTCAATTTCAAAGGTATGTGAGTGTGTTTGTTATGTTTCTCTATCTGGTCTCTTTCGGCCAACTTAGAATTATTACCCCTGTTTTCCGTAGGAGTATTGATTTGACAGTATATAACATGTAAGCCGTATTCACATCACCATGATTGTGCCCTCATTTGTTCCTAAGTACGTTTGCCCATAATGCCCTATACTGAATCTAATTCTCTCATGCATTCCAAGAAAGAATTTAGACCTTAATGGACCAGCACTGTCAGAATCACTCCAATAACGGTCTTAGGGGCTTGAATGAGTGATGGCTAACATTAGGGTGCTGGGTGGATTCCCTCCACCACATTGCATTGAGGGCAATATGAGTGGACATTAGCCCATCTCAACGTCACTCTCAACCTTTTGTTCTGTCCCATATAGCTTGAAATCAATAATTAGTCCACATGTCCACAATAAAATGACTAACTTTCTGCTCTAGTTTTGGATAAGTGATCGTGTGGTGTCAATGGAAGTGAATGGAAGTCAGCATGTGGTGGTGTCAATGGAAGTGAATGGAAGTCAGCATGTGGTGGTGTCAATGGATGTGAATGGAAGGCAGCATGTAGTGGTGTCGATTGAATAGAATGGAAGTCAGCATGTGGTGTCAATGGAAACGTGTGGATTCAGAAAGTTTTACTCTTTGTTTTAATATACAGTCATGGCCAAAAGTTTTGAGAATGACACAAATATTACAGTAATTTTCACAAAGTCTGCTGCCTCAGTTTGTATGATGGCAATTTGCATATACTCCATGTTATGAACAGTGATCAGATGAATTGCAATTGCAAATGAACTGAATCGCCAAAAAACATTTCCACTGCATTTCAGCCCTGCCACAAAAGGACCAGCTGACATCATGTCAGTGATTCTCTCGTTAACACAGGTGTGAGTGTTGACGAGGACAATGCTGGAGATCACTTTGTCATGGTGATTGAGTTCGAATAACAGATTGGAAGCTTCAAAAGGAGGGTGGTGCTTGGAATCATTGCACTTCCTCTGTCAATCCTGGTTACCTGTGTCGTGTCTTTGGCTATGCCGGATTAAGTGATATGACATGCTATTCTATAAAATAATTTCTCCGTAATTAATATCACCTGATTGAGCTAATCATGTAAATGTAATTAACTAGAGAGTTGGGCACCACAAAATAATATTTATAGAGCTGTTATCTTCCAAATAAACTCTTAAAGACCGAGTAATATTTTACATCAATAGCAGTCAATATTAATCCTCATCTTAATTCAGTCTCATCTGAAAGTTGTAAATTCTTGGTTCTGCACAAACCCTGGCTAACAATTTGAATCAGCAATACAAAATTGGGTTTAATTATTTATTTACTAAATACCTAACTAATCACACAGAATTACACATGCACATAATTAAATCATAACTTGATTACAAATTACGTCATAAAGGAAAACGTCCTTAGCGGGCGGAACAGATATGACAGCTTGTTACACAAAGGAAAAGAGCGGGAAGACTGAGGGACACAGGGAGAAGCTGTGCTATCGTAAATACAGTATCTGATGCATTCTAAATATTTACTCTGTGCTTCGGTAGGTTGGTGGTAGATGGAAGGCCGTGTTGCCAAACTGAGTCCTTTGAAGAATGTCTCTGGATACGTTGTAGTAATGTTGTTGGGTGATAGACGGGATACTCTGTCTGTTCCTTCCTAACTCTCGTTGCATCTGCTGTTGCTACCTCAACGGCTAGGAGATATCACTTCTGTAGTGAATAAGAGTTCAAAGTTCATACCATTCGCAACCAAAGCTCACGCTGATGTCGGCTTCGTTCTGTAGTTATTATCTGAACCATTCTGACATAGGACCGTCGTCCTCAAGTCCTCGGAACAGGAGGTTGTATTGTTGTCAAGGGCTTATATAGGACGGGAGAGGAGGGCGTGTTTGAAAAGTTTTATAGCCCATGTCCCTTCACAGGGGCGGGCCACTGATTGAGTAGGGCCCTATCTTATGAAAACCCAAATCACACATTTTAGAAGCTAAAATCACATTTCATCCCATCACAAATAATTACATTTTCAAACATTTCAATTAAACAACAATTCCATGTGAATCCGATAACTCTGATGTGTAGACTTTCCACTGTAGAGTTTATGTCATCTTATCATTGATGTGAATGTCTCAAATGACAACCGAACTGACATCATATTCATTAAGTACCACCGCATATGTTCAATTGTTCGGATTACCGGAATATAGTTAATTTCCCCCCACCTACTGATGTTCCCAGAATCTCTATGTTAACCAAGGGTTTTGTAAATGTAACCTCAGTAGGGTAGAGAGAGAAAATGGGGGGAAGAGGTATTTATGACTGTCACAAACCTACCCCCCAGGCCAACGTCATGACACCTGCAAGGAGACACATGCCGTCATCATTGCTGCCAGTAAGATTGCACCTAAATCAACAATTTATCGGATCATCAAGAACTTCAAGGAGAGCGGTTCAATTGTTGTGAAGAAGGCTTCAGGGCGCCCAAGAAAGTCCAGCAAGCGCCAGGACCGTCTCCTAAAGTTGATTCAGCTGCGGGATCGGGGCACCACCAGTATAGAGCTTGCTCAGGAATGGCAGCAGGCAGGTGTGAGTACATCTGCACGCACAGTGAGGCGAAGACTTTTGTAGGATGGCCTGGTGTCAAGAAGGGCAGCAAAGAAGCCTCTTCTCTCCAGGAAAAACATCAGGGACAGACTGATATTCTACAAAAGGTACAAGGATTGGACTACTGAGGACTGGGGTAAAGTCATTTTCTCTGATGACTCCCCTTTCCGATTGTTTGGGGCATCTGGAAAAAAGCTTGTCCGGAGAAGACAAGGTGAGCACTACCAACAGTCCTGTGTCCTGCCAACAGTAAAGCATCCTGAGACCATTCATGTGTGGGGTTGCTTCTCAGCCAAGGGAGTGGGCTCACTCACAATTTTGCCTAAGAACACAGCCATGAATAAAGAATGATACCAACACATCCTCCGAGAGCAACTTCTCCCAACCATCCAGGAACAGTTTGGTGATGAACAATGCCTTTTCCAGTATGGTGGAACACATTGCCATTAGACAAAAGTGATAACTAAGTGGCTCGGGGAACAAAACATCGATATTTTGGGTCCATGGCAAGGAAACTCCCCAGACCTTAATCCCATTGAGAACTTGTGGTCAATCCTCAAGAGGCAGGTGGACAAACAAAACAAAATTCTGACAAATTCCACAAATTCTGACAAATTCCAAGCATTGATTATGCAAGAATGGGCTGCCAACAGTCAGGATGTGGCCCAGAAGTTAATTGACAGCATGCCATTGCGGATTGCAGAGGTCTTGAAAAAGAAGGGTCAACGCTGCAAATATTGACTCTTTGCATCAACTTCATGTAATTGTCAATAAAAGCCAATGACACCAATGAAAAGCTTGTAATTATACTTCAGTATTCCATAGTAACATCTGACAAAAATATCTGAAGACACTGAAGCAGCAAACATTGTGTAAATTAATATTTGTGTCATTCTGAAAACTTTCGGCCACTACTGCACACTACCGTTCAAAAGTTTGGGGTCACTTAGAAATGTCCTTGTTTTTGAAAGAAAATCACATTTTTTGTTCATTAAAATAACATCAAATTGATCAGAAATACCGTGTAGACATTTCCAATTTTGTAAATGACTATTGTAGCTGGAAACGGCTGATTTTTAATGGAATATCTACATAAGCTTACAGAGGCCCATTATCAGCAGCCGTATATATATAATATATTTTTTTACCTCTCTTCTGAGATGTTCTATTAGCTTCAGATTGTATGTTCTACTGAACGCTTCTGGAATACAGACATATTGCTTAAATATTAGAATCACTCAAGTGTTGGGTGCAGGTTGTGTCTCTTGAAAGAAGGGGAGAGGGAGGGAGGGGTTGGATCCTTGAATAAATTGATATCAGTTTATCTAATTTATTGGGCAATCAGAGCCCTGGAATGCTGGCCGAAATTGAGTTTTAGTTGTTGTGAAGCGTCATAAATCAAAGGAGTGTGAGCTTTTTAAGGTGATCAGTCATTTGAGTCAATATGGGAAGAACAGGTTGTGTAAAGGGGTCTTGAGAAACTGTTGCTACTGTGAAGTCTTGTCTGTAGCCAAGGAGATATCTTAGCCAGGCAGTTATGTTTATAAATTAGTAGGGCCAGGGAAGTATTCCTGACCACATTACCTACCCAGGAAAACCTCTGGATCCTAGTTATAGACTTCAACTTGGGTCAAGAGTTTTCCTGGGCATATCATGTGGTCAGGAAAAAATGTTGCTCCCTACATACCATGCGTCCTAATTCCATTCCTTATTGCTTATTGCTTCAGGGTCTAAGCCAATAATGTCTAAGCTGACATATGGCGTTGTTTTAAGATGATCATGGATAATTTAGCTATTTGATTTTGAATTTTAGGACCACTTTAGGTATCAAAAAAGTATATTAAAATGGTTTGATAAAATATTGAATTTGGCCTTTACTACTATAGCCCATATAAATGCATTGAATAACACATTCATAAATTGCAAAAAAATACTGTCAAAAACTAAATCATAAGGAATACATTTTTGAAGTGTTTGTCCTATATCTAGGAGATATAGAAAGCTCAGGTAAATGTTTTTTTACACATATTTAACCCTTTTTTGGGGGTAGGCACAATACTACCTCCATACTTCCATAAAATGTTTTAACCGGGACCAGTTAACTTCAGACGAGTCACGTGACACTTGTGGGGGACGTAGAGCAAAACGGACACCACCATCATGTTCGTTCGGACGCTACAGATGTGTTTGTATGAAGACCGATTTTCGGGATGTCTCATGGTCTGACAAACACAGGTGTAGCTCGGCCACTTTCCACCGCAGATGAGGAAGCGTGGCATAGCGGATGTGGTGGCTTTTGATGGGGATTTTTTAATTATGTTATTTAGATTGCAGCACTCACTACTGTAATTTACTCTTGATAAGAGTGTCTGCTGAATGACTAAAATGTCAAATGTTTATTTTGGGCCATTTTAGTCAATTAAGCAGTCTGACTATTGATTGAAAGTCACCTTAACTTCCTTTGTTAGTCGAAAACAGTTCCGGTGGCATATAGTAGAGGCAGGACATGCAGAGTGAATTCTTTCCACCATGTCAACTGCGTGTCAACTGAAGTGCACAACAGATACAGCCCCGAATATCCCATTGCACTGCCAAAGCCGTGTGCAGTGTAATGAACTTCTCATGTGCTTAAAGAATGATGCAGGATGCATGGCGACACAACTGACAGCCTCTTAATGTGTTTCTCAGCAGCGGCCCGGCGTCGGGGCTCTTTGTACGAGCTGCTCGCACACCACCCGCATGCCGCCCTCCTTTAAAACCCACTGGAAAATCGATGGGCGATAAAGTGTTGTGTTCTGGGGGAGGCCCTTCTGATTACTACAGACTGTCAGGCTTCATTAATCTATTTATGTTTTAAAAGAAGGAAAATGTATCAAATGTTCATTGTTTGATATGTGGGGTTTAGCGTATTCAGTGGAAAGAGGCAACAGACGGGCAGAGATGAAGGGATGGAGAGCGAAAGAGGGGGAAGAAATTAGGAGAGAAGAAGAGAGGTGGTTCAGATCATTCACAGTTTTATAGATGAGGACATTTGATCTTGTCAGGGGGACAGCAGTGAGGTTTTAAGTGGTTGACAAAAATTATTAGCCAAAAATTATTTTTTCAAATAATTTAAAAATGTTAATGTTTACCAGTTAAACGTATGTCTTGCCATGTTCTGTCAGTTGCATTTATGGCAGATTTGTAGTCACAGGTAGCCTTGTTATTGAACTGCAGCTAGATGTGAGTCGGTTGAAAATGATTTGGCTTGAAACCAGAGATGTTCATTGCAAATGACTACTCTTCTTGGAGTTGGTGTTCAGAGGCTACCTTTATGTGTAGATAGCATTGTTGTTGTCACGCCCTGACCATAGAGATCCTTTTATTCTCTATGTTTGTTTGGTCAGGGTGTGACTCGGGTGGGAAAGTCTATGCTTTCTGGTTCTTTGTTTTTGGCCGGGTATGATTCTCAATCAGGGACAGCTGTCTATCGTTGTCTCTGATTGGGAATCATACTTAGGCAGCCTTTTTCCTTTTCTCATTTGTGGGTTGTTGACTTTGTTAGTGGCATGTTTAGCCTTACAGAGCTTCACGTTCGTTTTATTTGGCGACATTTAAAATAAAATAATGTACGCTTACCACGCTGCACCTTGGTCCGGTCATTTCCTTGACAACGATTGTGACAGTTGTACCATTCCACAGAGAATAATCATCCACCTTCAACTGACGGTAACACTTTTTACTGTTTATCCTAGCCCTAACTCTTTTTCTCATTGAGGTTAGGGTATAAAGTACGTACAATAATATCCAGAGTATCCAGAGTGGTAAACCCAAAGTCCTCCACTCTACCTCAGTGTGTTAGGGGTTATATTAGGGATGGGCATTTTAAATAATTTAGTAATTTAATGTTTTTTTTTCTCGCATATCCGGATAATCGAAATCCATGGATTGTTTTTACTTTCTTTAAACTTGGACACTTGTTTTCTGCGCTGCCTTAGCGACTCGGGAGAGATGGTAAGTATTGAAGCAGGGCAGGGGATGGCCAGGTGGCGGTGGTGTGTGTGAAACAGGAGGGAGAGAGAGAAAGTTGTCACTGACTCGCTAGGTCAAAGTTCCCCAACTGGCGACTGTAGAAACACCAGGAAATCAGTTCAAAGTGATTTTCATCTTAGAAATCTGTTTCAACACATAATAGAGATGTGAATTTATACAAATAATAATTTATTGGATTTATATAGCCTTTTTTTAACTAACTGAAGTACTCAATGCACTTTACATAGTAGGGGGGAACTCACCTCATCCACCATCAATCTGTAGCACCCACCTCAGTGATGCACGGCAACTGTTTTTGGGCAAGAATGCTCACCACAGATCAGCTGGTGGAGAGGTGAGGAGTGATATATGCCAGTCAGAAATGAGAGGGATGATTAGGTGGCCATGATGGAATGTGGCCAGGTTGGGCATTTACAGTTTTAAGGAAAAGTTTGTGAACCTTGATTACTCATAAAAGTGTGGTCTGATCTTCATCTAAGTCACAATAATAGACAAACACAATCTGACTAAACTAATAACACAAACAGTTGTAGTTTTCAAATGTTTATTTAAGACATTCAGTAATCATTCACAGTGCAGGCTGGAAAAAGTAAGTGAACCCTTGAATTTAGTAACTTCCTCCTTTAGCAGCAGCAACTTCCACCAAACATTTCCTGTAGCTGCTTATAAGACTTGCACGACGTTGAGGAGGAAATTTGAACCATTCCTCCCTACAAATCTGTTTCAGTTCAACAATATTTCTGGGTTGGCTTGATTGTACAGCCTTCTTCAGGTCATGCCACAGCATCTTAATTGGCTTAAGGTCAGGACTCTGACTTGGCCATTCCAAAACACAAATCTTCTTCCTTAGTTGATTTACTTGTGTGCTTTGGGTAATTGTCTTGTTGCATCACCCAACCTCTCTTAAGCTTGAGGTCATGGACTGCTGCCCTGACATTCTCCTGTAAAATGTATTGATACACTTCTGAATTAATTGTTTCATCAATGATTGCAAGGCGTCCAGGCCCTGAGGCAGCAAAGCTGCCACAAACCACCATGCTTCACAGTTGGGATGGTGTTGGTGTGCAGTGCCCTTTTTTCTCCACACAGTGATGTGTATTTTTCCCAAAAAGTTCAACTTTTGTCTCATCTGTCCACAGCACATTTTCCCAGAAGCATTGTGGAACATCCAGGTAGTCTTGGGCAAACTTGAGACGTGCCACAATGTATTTTTCAGACAGCAGGGGTTTCCTTTGTGGTGTCTCTCCATGAACACCATTGTTGTTCAGTGTTTTTCTGATAGTGGACACATGAACAGACTTTCGTTGTTTGTAGAGTTTTCTGGAGGTCTTTTGCTGTTACCCTTGGGTTCTTTCTCACCTCTTTTAGGATTGCCCTTTGTGCTCTTGGAGGGATCTTCGCAGGACACCCACTCCCTAGGTAGAGTAGCAACAGTCCTGAATCTTCTCCATTTGTAGACAATTTGTCTTACCGTGGATGGACACCAAGGTCTTTAGCAATGCTTTTGTAACCTTTTCCAGCTTCGTGCATCTCTATAATGTGTCTTCTAAGGTCCTGTGAAAGTTGTTGGGATCGAGGCATGGTTCACACGAACCAGTCTTTCTGGAGAAGAACAGATTTATCAGTAACCAAGCTTTGTGTGTCTTTATTTAAAGGGCAGGGCACCTGTGCAACCCTCCAATCTCATCTCCTTAATTGAAACACCTGACTCCATATAGCTTTTGGAGAAGTCTATAACACAGAGGTTCACTTACTTTTTCCATCCTGCACTGTGAATGATTACTCAATGTCTTCAATACAAATTTGAAAAGTACAACTGTTTGTGTGTTATTAGTTTAGTCATATTGTGTTTTTGTCTATTATTGTGACTTAGATGATCAGAATACATTTTATGAGTAATCAATGCAGAAATCCAGCTAATTCCAAAGGGTTCACAAACCTTTTTCTTGCAACTCTAGCAATGACACCGGGGTGAGCACCCCTACTCTTACAACAAGTGCCATGGGAATTTAAATGACCGCACAGACTCAGGACACCCATTTTAACATCCCATCCGAAAGACAGCACCCAATGCAGGGCAATGTCCCCAAATGAAATCAAGGTTTGAAATTATTTTATTTTAGTCAAATATTATATATGTTTGGTCTTCTTGCAGTCAATTTGCAATCTGATATTTTTTTAAATTATGTTCAGAGTCCACGACCATCCACTCAAGAAAAATCTTCCCCACGGCTGAATCTAGTTGATGATCCCTGCTGTAGGTTATCTATCATCCCATCTGACAGTACCTGTCTTTACTGCATCAAATCAATGTAAAGAAGCTAAAATAGCCAGATGTTAGTTAGCTAGCTAGGCCAGTTGAGGCTATTTTGCTGCCCTCCCCGTCCTTATCTGCAGCAACTCCATTCAGATTGAACAACCGCATACCTGTCGGTTGCTCATTTAGCTAACTTAATGCCATAATTTTAATTCCAATTTACATTGATCATTGATTGGAGATCTCCCACTTTACCTTGCACATGGGGCCTCTGACTGTAGTGGGGAAGAAATACCTAGTCAGTTGCACAACTGAATGCATTTAACCAAAATGTGTCTTCCGCATTTAACCCAACCGATCTGAATCAGAGAGGTGTATGCTGGCTGCCTTAATTGACACCCACGTCATCAGCGCCCAGTTGTTGTTGGGGGTTAACTGCCTTGCTCAAAGGCAGAAGCTCTTAACTGCTAGTGTCAACAACAACAAGCTACACGCGTGAAACCTGTGGCTAGGCTGTATCACAAAATAATATGTTTTACCTTTATTTAACTAGGCCTGTCAGTTAAGACAGCCTAGGAACAGGCTTGTTCAGGGGCAGAACAACATATTTCTACCTTGTCACCTCGGGGATTCGATCTAGCAACCTTTAGGTTACTGGTCCAACGCACTAATCACGAGGCTACCTGCCGCCTATGATATGTCTTTTTTTATGGGACGCACATCATAAAAACATAATTCAAGAGTTTGTTGTTGTATTAAATTATGAATTGTAAATTAAATGGTTTAACTGTGTGTAGCAATGTCACATACAGTGGGGCAAAAAATTATTTAGTCAGCCACCAATTGTGCAAGTTCTCCCACTTAAAAAGATGAGAGAGGCCTGTAATTTTCACCATAGGTACACTTCAACTATGACAGACAAAATGAGGGGAGAAAATCCAGAAAATCACATTGTAGGATTTGCAAATTATGGTGGAAAACTTTTGTTATTGACCAAATACTTATTTATCTCAAGACTTTGTTATATACCCTTTGTTGGCAATGACAGAGGTGAAGACTTACAGAAAACACCCGACAAGGTTTTCACACACTGTTGCTGTTATTTTGGCCCATTCCTCCATGCAGATCTCCTCTAGAGCAGTGATGTTTTGGGGCTGTTGCTGGGCAACACAGACTTTCAACTCCCTCCAAAGATTTTCTATGGGGTTGAGATCTGGAGACTGGCTAGGCCACTCCAGGACCTTGAAATGCTTCTTACAAAGCCACTCCTTTGTTGCCCGGGCGGTGTGTTTGGGATCATTGTCATGCTGAAAGACCCAGCCACGTTTCATCTTCAATGCCCTTGCTGATGGAAGGAGGTTTTCACTCAATCTCACGATACACCATTCATTCTTTCCTTTACACGGATCAGTCGTCCTGGTCCCTTTGCAGAAAAACAGCCCCAAAGCATGATGTTTCCACCCCCATGCTTCACAGTAGGTAGGGTGTTCTTTGGATTCAACTCCGCATTCTTTGTCCATTCTTCGTCCTCCAAACACGACGAGCTTTGTGCCCAGGGGCATTGTCATTCTGAAACAGGAAAGAGCCTTCCTCAAACTGTTGCCACAAAGATGGAAGCACAAAATCGTCTAGAATGTAATTGCATGCTATAGCTTTAATGGAACTAAGGGGCTTAGCCCGAAAAAGTAAAACGGCTACAGACCATTATTCCTCATCCACCCAAATGTACAGTTGGCACTATGCATTTGGGAAGGTAGCGTTCTTCTGCCAAACTCAAATTCGTCTGCCGAACTGCCAGATGGTGAAGCGTGATTCATCACTCCAGAGAACGCATTTCCACTGCTCCAGAGTCCAATGGTGGTGAGTTTTACACCACTCCAGCCAACACATGCCACTGGGTATGGTGATCTTAGGTTTGTATGCGGCTGCTCAGCCATGGAAACCCATTTCCATGAAGGCAGATGTTTTGCGTGTCCCCAACCGATTGTGTTTTTTTTGTGGTTTATTTTTTTATTTTTTTTATTTGACCTTTATTTAACCAGGCAAGTCAGTTAAGAACAAATTCTTATTTTCAATGACGGCCTAGGAACAGTGGGTTAACTGCCTGTTCAGGGGCAGAACGACAGATTTGTACCTTGTCAGCTCAGGGGTTTGAACTTGCAACCGGTTACTAGTCCAACGCTCTAACCACTAGGCTACCCTGCCGCCGTTGTTTATAACTTATTTGTTTACATATTTTGTATATAATGTTGCTGCTACCGTCTATGACCGAAAAGCACTTCTGAACATCGGGAATAACAATAACAACATCGGCAATAACTCACCACGGACTGGCAGAATCCTTTTTTTCCTTTAATTAGTCTGACGAGCCTGATGCGAACGATATACTGCTTTCTCGGGAACAAGCCCAGATCCCCATGATTTGCGTGAAGTGGAGAGTGAAAAAGGGCAGGCTGCCGTCTGAGAATTCGTAGGCGATCGAATAAACCCCCCTTCCTTCCATTCTGCTAGCAAATGAACAATCTTTGGAGAATAAAATCGATGACCTATGCCGCAATATTAAACTACCAATGGGACATTCAAAACTCTAATCTATTTTATGCTTCATAGACTTGTGGCTGAGTGACGACACTATCAACATACAGCTGGCTGGTTATACGCTGTATTGGCAGGATAGAACAGCGGCATCTGGTAAGACAAGGGGCAGCGGACTATGTATTTTTGTTAATAACTAAGATATCTAAGGAAGTCTCGAGCTATTGCTCGCCTGAGGTAGAGTATCTCATGATAAGCTGTAGACCACACTATCTACCTAGAGAATTTTCATCTGTATTTTTCGTAGTTGTTTACATACCACCACAATCAGAGGCTGGCACTAAGACAGTATTGAATAAGCTGTATTCCGCCATAAGCAAACAAGAAAACGCTCACCCAGTGGCCGCGCTTGTAGTAGCCGGGTACTTTAATGCAGGGCAGAGCTAACCCGGAAGCTTATAAGAAATCTCGCTATGCCCTACGACGAACCATCAACCAGACAAGCGTCATAACAGGACTAAGATCGAATCGTACTACACCGGCTCTGACGCTCGTTGGATATGGCAGAGCTTGCAAACCATTACAGACTACAAAGGGAAGCACAGCCGAGAGCTTCCCAGTGACACAAGCCTACCAGACGAGCTAAACTACTTCTATGCTCGCTTCGAGGCAAGCAACACTGAATGCATGCATGAGCTATTCCGGAAGACTGTGTGATCATGCTCTCCACAGCCGATGTGAGTAAGACCTTTAAACAGGTCAACATTCACAAGGCTGCAGGGCCAGAAGGATTACCAGGACATGTACTCCGAGCATGTGTTGACCAACTGGCAACTGTCTTCTCCCACATTTTCAACCTCTCCCTGTCTGAGCCTGTAATAACATATTTTAAGTAGACCACCATAGAGCCTGTAACCTGACTAAATGACTATCAACCCGTAGCACTCACGTCTGTAGTCATGAAGTGCATTGAAATGCTGGTCATGGCTCACATTAACACCATTATCCCAGAAATCCTCGATCCACTCCAATTTGCATAGCGCCCCACCAGATCCACAGATGATGCAATCTCTATTGCACTCCACACTGCATTTTCCGACCTGGACAAAAGGAACACCTATGTGAGAATGCTATTCATTGACTTCAGCACCATAGTGCCCTCATAGCTCATCAATAAGCTAAGGATCCTGGGACTAAACATCTCCCTCTGCAACTGGATTCTGGACTTCTTGACGGGCCGCCCCTAGGTAGTAAGGGTAGGTAACAACACATCTGCCACGCTGATCCTCAACACAAGGGCCCCTCGGTAGCATCCTCAGTCCCCTCCTGTACTCCCTGTTCACTCATCGCTGCACGGCCAGGCACAACTCCAACACCACGATTAAGTTTGCCGATGATACAACAGTGGTAGACCTGATCACAGACAACGACGAAACAGCCTATAGGGAGGAGGTCAGAGACCTGGCAGTGTGGTGCCAGGACAACAACCTCTCCCTCAACATGATCAAGACAAAGGAGATGATTGTGGATTACAGGAAAAAGAGGACAGAGCACACCCCCATTCTCATCAACAGGGCTGCAGTGGAGCAGGTTGAGTACTTCAAGTTCCTTGGTGTCCACATCAACAACAAACTAACATGGTCCTAGCACACCAAGACAATAATGAAGAGGGCACAACAAAACCTATTCCCTCTCAGGAGACTGAAAAGATTTGTCATGTGTCCTCAGATCCTCAAAAGGTTCTACAGCTGCACCATCGAGAGCATCCTGACTGGTTGCATCACTGCCTGGTATGGCAACTGCTCGGCTCTGACTGCAAGGCACTACAGAAGGTAATACGAACGGCCCAGTACATCACTGGGTCCATACATCCTGCCATCCAGGACCTCTATACTAGGCAGTGTCAGAGGAAAGCCCTAAAAATGGACAAAGTCTCCAGCCACCATAGTCATACTCTTCTCTCTGCTATCGCACTTCAAGCGGTACCGGAGTGCCAGACGAGAGGCTTCGAAACAGCTTCTTCCCCCAAGCCATAAGACTCCTGAACACCGAATCAAATGGCCACCCACACAATTTGCATTCCCCCTCTTTTACACCGCTGCTATTCTCTGTTATCATCAGTGCATAGTCACTTTAATAACTCTACCTACATGTACATATTTCCTCATCTTTCCGGTGCCCTTGCACATTGGCTCTTTACCGGTACCTCCCTGTATTTGGTCTCGCTATTGTTATTTTACTGATACTCTTTAATTACTTGTTACTTTTAATTCTTACTCTTATTTGTTTAATCTGCGTTGTTTAGGGGCTCGTAAGTAAGCATTTCACTAAGGTCTACTGTTGCATTTGGTGCATGTGACTAATTTAGTTTGTTTTTTGAGATTGCATGGCTGTGTGCTCGATTTTATACACCTGTCAGCAACGGATGTGGCTGAAATGCCCGAATCCACTAATTTGAAGGGGTGTGCACATACTTTTGAAAACTCAGCAAAAAAAGAAACGTCCCGTTTTCAGGACCCTGTCTTTCAAAGACAATACGTAAAAATCCAAATAACTTCACAGATATTCATTGTGAAGGGTTTAAACACTGTTTCCCATGTTTGTTCAATTAACCATAAACAATTTATGAAGATGTACCTGTAGAACGGTCATAAGAAACTAACAGCTTACAGAAGGTAGGCAGATAAGGTCACAGTTATGAAAACTTAAGGACACTGAAGAGGCCTTTCTATTGACTCTGAAAAAAGAAAACTGCCCAGGGTCCCTGCTCATCTGCGTGAATGTGCCTTAGACATGCTGCAAGGATGCATGAGGACTGCAGATGTGGCCAGGGCAAAAAATTGCAATGTCCGTACTGTGAGACGCCTAAGACAGAGCTACAGGGAGACAGGACGGACAGCTGATCGTCTTCGCAGTGGCAGAGCACGTGTAACAACACCTGCATAGGATCCGAACATCACACCTACGGGACAGGAACAGAATGGCAGCATCAACTGCCCGAGTTGCACCAGGAAAGCGCAATCCCTCCATATTGCGCAATAGGCTGAGAGAGGCTGGACTGAGGACTTGTAGGCCTGTTATAAGGCAGGTCCTCACCAGACATCACTGTCAACAATGTCGTCTATGGGCACAAACCCACTGTCGCTGGACCAGACAGGACTATCAAAAAGTGCTCTTCAGTCGTGGTTTTGTTTCACCAGCGGTGATGGTCAGATTCTCGTTTATCGTCGAAGGAATGAGCGTTACACCGAGGCCTGTAATCTGGAGCGGGATCGATTTTTGAGGTGGAGGGTCCGTCATGGTCTCGGACGGTGTGTCACAGCATCATCGGACTGAGATTGTCGTCATTGCAGGCAATCTCAACTAGAGGTCGACCGATAATGATTTGTCAACACCGATACCGATTTATTGGAGGACCAAAAAAAAGCAGATACCGATTAATCGGATGATTTAAAAAATATATATAATAATACATTATTACAAATAAAAATAATGTCAATTACAACAATACTGAATGAACACTTATTTTAACTTAATATAATACATCAATAAAATCAATTTAGCCTCAAATAAATAATGAAACATGTTCAATTTGGTTTAAATAATGCAAAAACAAAGTGTTGGAGAAGAAAGTAAAAGTGCAATATGTGCCATGTAAGAAAGCTAATGTTTAAGTTCCTTACTCAGAACATGAGAACATATGAAAGCTGGTGGTTCCTTTTAACATGAGTCTTCAATATTCCCAGGTAAGAAGTTTTAGGTTTTAGTTATTATAGGAATTTTAGGACTATTTCTCTCTATACCATTTGTATTTCATATACCTTTGACTATTGGATGTTCTTATAGGCACTTTAGTATTGCCAGTGTAACAGTATAGCTTCCGTCCCTCTCCTCACTCCTACCTGGGCTCGAACCAGGAACACAACGACAACAGCCACCCTCGAAGCAGCATTACCCATGCAGAGCAAGGGGAATAACTACTCCAAGTCTCAGAGCGAGTGACATTTGAAACGCTAACTAGCTAGCCATTTCACATTGGTTACACCAGCCTAATCTCGGGAGTTGATAGGCTTGAAGTCATAAACAGCTGCTGGCAAACGCACGAAAGTGCTGTTTGAATGAATGCTTATGAGCCTGCTGCTGCCTACCATCGCTCAGTCAGACTGCTCTATTAAATCATAGATTTAGTTATAACATGAAAACACGCAGAAATATGAGCCTTAGGTCATTAATATGGCCGACTCCGGAAACTATCATCTCGAAAACAAGACGTTTATTCTTTCAGTGAACTACGTGGACAAAGAAGTCTTGAAAATGTGGTCCAAAATAATCACCAACTTCTCTGGTCTTGTACATTTGCATGAAACACAATATGCCTAATTATACCGTTGTAGTAAAATGTATGAAATTGATGAACTCAATCAAACAAAATGGTGCTCCCAGTGTACTTCCCAAATAAATGGTTGACCGTTCCGTATTTTATCTAACGCGTGGCATCCATAAGTCTAAATATTCCTGTTCCTGGCCACTGTTACTTTTGATTTTGACCCCCCCTTTGCTCAGGGCACATTATTCCATTTATGTTAGTCACTTGTCTGTGGAACTTGTTCAGTTTGTCTGTTGAATGTTGTTATGTTCATACTTTTACCCCCGGATCCAAGATGGCGTAGCAGTAAGTCGTCCTGTCGTATCGTCTCTCTGTAAATATCTGTAAATATCGTCTCTTTTTCGTTTTAGATATTTTTCTTCGCATATCTTTAAAAACATTTTGCTAAACCTAAGCTTCCAAATACTCTCCGGCAATCCGCCTCACCCAATGTAGCTACTTTTCCTAAAGTATTTATATTTACTTCGGAACCGGAACCCCTCAACTGAAGCTAGCCAGCTAACCACCAGCTATGCTAGCGGTCTTCAGCTAACCGGTCATCGGCTAACCTTTAGCTTGGAAAGATCTCGCCAGTTCGAACAACGCAACGCTAACCAGAGCATAACGGACCTATTTATTTTTTATCCCTGGATTCCCTCCGCAAACGGAACAATTTTTTCAGCTGGATCTTCACAACTAGCTATCGAGCTAAACCGCAACCCTGGTTGATTACTCCTGGCTAGCGTTTCCACCCATGTAGCTTGAAGCTAGCCCGGCCAGAGCTCCTGTGTTCCTAGCATACTCCTGGGCTTCTATACCCGGATCCACGACCGGTCTATCGATGTCACTGCATGAAGAGGAATAACTCTCTAGCCCTCGCTATCTCCTTGCATGCTAATTCGGCATGCTAACTGCTAGCTTGTTTAGCCCAGGTCCGCTAACTACTACCTTGTTTACCCTGGCTTGCTAATCTGTTAGCTTGTTAGCACAGGCCTGCTAACTGTCTGCATCGCAGTGGCCCATATGTACTTTCTATCTCTTCCCGATTTTTAAAATGTGTTTATACCTTCCGGAAACCTGCCTCACCCAATGTGATACGGAATCGCTATTATTTTTAATTTTTAGAACACACTCAAGAACCTCCAGAAGCTAACTAGCTACAAGCTATTTAGTCATTGTTAGTTTTTTTTAACCTGGATAACACTCGCCAGTCCAGCCCCCCTGCCCCATCCACCGCTGCCCCTGGACTCTGATCACTTGGCTACATAGCTGATGCACGCTGGACTGTCCATTAATCACGGTACTCCATTCTGCTTGTTTGTTTTATCTGTCGGCCCCGTTGCCTAGTCAATGCCATTTTACCTGCTGTTGTTATGCTAGCTGATTAGCTGTTGTCTCACCCACTGTTTTAGCTAGCTTTCCCAATTCAACACCTGTGTTTACTGTATGCCTCGCTGTATGTCTCTCTCAAATGTCAATATGCCTTGTATACTGTTGCTCAGGTTAGTTATCATTGTTTTAGTTCACAATGGAGCCCCTAGTCCCACTCCTCATACCCCTGATACCTCCTTTGTCCCACATCCCACATATGCGGTGACCTCACCCATTACAACCAGCATGAAAAAGAGATAAAACAGAGATAAAACCTCTCTCATCATCACCCAGTGCCTGGGCTTACCTCCGCCGTACCCGCACCCCACCATACCCCTGTCTGCGCATTATGCCCTGAATATATTCTACCATGCCCAGAAACCTGCTCCTCTTATTCTCTGTCCCCAACGCTCTAGGCGACCAGTTTTGATAGCCTTTAGCCGCACCCTCATACTACTCCTTCTCTGTTCCGCGGGTGATGTGGAGGTAAACCCAGGCCCTGCATGTCCCCAGGCACCTTCATTTTTTGACTTCTGTGATCGAAAAAGCCTTGGTTTCATGCATGTCAACATCAGAAGCCCCCTCCCTAAGTTTGTTTTACTCACTGCTTTAGCACACTCTGCTAACCCTGATGTCCTTGCCGTGTCTGAATCCTGGCTCAGGAAGGCCACCAAAAATTCAGAGATTTCCATACCCAACTATAACATCTTCCATTAAGATAGAACTGCCAAAGGGGGAGGAGTTAGCCTGCAAAGTAATGTAATACTTTCCAGGTCCATACCCAAACAGTTCGAACTACTAATTCTGAAAATTACTCTCTCCAGAAATAAGTCTCTCACTGTTGCCGCCTGCTACCGACCCCCCTCAGCTCCCAGCTGTGCCCTGGACACCATTTGTTAATTGATTGCCCCCCATCTAGCTTCAGAGTTTGTTCTGTTAGGTGACCTAAACTGGGATATGCTTAACACCCCGGCAGTCCTACAATCTAAGCTAGATGCCCTCAATCTCACACAAATCATCAAGGAACCCACCAGGTACAACCCTAACTCTGTAAGCAAGGGCACCCTCATAGACGTCATCCTGACCAACTGGCCCTCCAAATACACCTCCGCTGTCTTCAACCAGGATCTCAGCGACCACTGCCTCATTGCCTGTATCCGCTACGGTGCCGCAGTCAAACGACCACCCCTCATCACTGTCAAACGCTCCCTAAAACACTTCTGTGAGCAGGCCTTTCTAATCGACCTGGCCCGGGTATCCTGGAAGGACATTGACCTCATCCCGTCAGTTGAGGATGCCTGGTCATTCTTTAAGAGTAACTTCCTCACCATTTTAGATAAGCATGCTCCGTTCAAAAAATGCAGAACTAAGAACAGATACAGCCCTTGGTTCACTCCAGACCTGACTGCCCTCGACCAGCACAAAAACATCCTGTGGCGGACTGCAATAGCATCGAACAGTCCCCGCGATATGCAACTGTTCAGGGAAGTCAGGAACCAATACACGCAGTCAGTCAGGAAAGCTAAGGCCAGCTTCTTCAGGCAGAAGTTTGCATCCTGTAGCTCCAACTCCAAAAAGTTCTGGGACACTGAAGTCCATGGAGAACAAGAGCACCTCCTCCCAGCTGCCCACTGCACTGAGGCTAGGGAACACGGTCACCACCGACAAATCCATGATTATCGAAAACTTCAACAAGCATTTCTCAACGGCTGGCCATGCCTTCCGCCTGGCTACTCTTACCTCGGCCAACAGCTCCGGCCCCCCCGCAGCTCCTCGCCCAAGCCTCTCCAGGTTCTCCTTTACCCAAATCCAGATAACAGATGTTCTGAAAGAGCTGCAAAACCTGGACCCATATAAATCAGCTGGGCTTGACAATCTGGACCCTCTATTTCTGAAACTATCCGCCGCCATTGTCGCAACCCCTATTACCAGCCTGTTCAACCTCCATTTATATCGTCTGAGATCCCCAAGGATTGTAAAGCTGCTGCAGTCATCCCCCTCTTCAAAGGGGGAGACACCCCGGACCCAAACTGTTACAAACCTATATCCATTCTGCCCTGCCTATCTAAGGTCTTCGAAAGCCAAGTCAACAAACAGGTCACTGACCATCTCGAATCCCACCGTACCTTCTCCGCTATGCAATCTGGTTTCCGAGCCAGTCACGGGTGCACCTCAGCCACACTCAAGGTACTAAACGACATCATAACCGCCATCGATAAAAGACAGTACTGTGCAGCCGTCTTCATCGACCTTGCCAAGGCTTTCGACTCTGTCAATCACCAGATTCTTATCGGCAGACTCAGTAGCCTCGGTTTTTCGGATGACTGCCTTGCCTGGATCACCAATTACTTTGCAGACAGAGTTCAGTGTGTCAAATCGGAGGGCATGCTGTCCGGTCCTCTGGCAGTCTCTATGGGGTGCCACAGGGTTCAATTCTCGGGCCGACTCTTTTCTCTGTATATATCAATGATGTTGGTCTTGCTGCGGGCGATTCCCTGATCCACCTCTACGCAGACGACACCATTCTATATACTTTCGGCCCGTCATTGGACACTGTGCTATCTAACCTCCAAACGAGCTTCAATGCCATACAACACTCCTTCCGTGGCCTCCAACTGCTCTTAAACGCTAGTAAAACCAAATGCATGCTTTTCAACCGATCGCTGCCTGCACCCGCATGCCCGACTAGCATCACCACACTGGATGGTTCCGACCTTGAATATGTGGACATCTATAAGTACCTAGGTGTCTGGCTAGACTGCAAACTCTCCTTCCAGACCCATATCAAACATCTCCAATCGAAAATCAAATCAAGAGTCGGCTTTCTATTCCGCAACAAAGCCTCCTTCACTCACGCTGCCAAGCTTACCCTAGTAAAACTGACTATCCTACCGATCCTCGACTTCGGCGATGTCATCTACAAAATCGCTTCCAACACTCTACTCAGCAAACTGGATGCAGTTTATCACAGTGCCATCCGTTTTGTCACTAAAGCACCTTATACTACCCACCACTGCGACTTGTATGCTCTAGTTGGCTGGCCCTCGCTACATATTCGTCGACAGACCCACTGGCTACAGGTCATCTACAAGGTCATGCTAGGTAAAGCTCCGCCTTATCTCAGTTCACTGGTCACGATGGCAACACCCATCCGTAGCACGCGCTCCAGCAGGTGTATCTCACTGATCATCCCTAAAGCCAACACCTAATTCGGCCGCCTTTTGTTCCAGTACTCTGCTGCCTGTGACTGGAACGAATTGCAAAAATCGCTGAAGTTGGAGACTTTTATCTCCCTCACCAACTTCAAACATCAGCTATCTGAGCAGCTAACAGATCGCTGCAGCTGTACATAATCTATTGGTAAATAGCCCACCCATTTTCACCTACCTCATCCCCACAGTTTTTATTTATTTACTTTTCTGCTCTTTTGCACACCAATATCTCTACCTGTACATGATCATCTGATCATTTATCACTCCAGTGTTAATCTGCAATATTGTAATTATTCGCCTACCTCCTCATGCCTTTTGCACACAATGTATATAGACTCCCCTTTTTTTCTACTGTTTTATTGACTTGTTAATTGTTTACTCCATGTGTAACTCTGTGTTGTCTGTTCACACTGCTATGCTTTATCTTGGCCAGGTCGCAGTTGCAAATGAGAACTTGTTCTCAACTAGCCTACCTGGTTAAATAAAGGTGAAATAAAAAATAAATACAAATATTTACACATGTTAAGTTTGCTGAAAATAAACGCGGTTGTCAGTGAGAGGACATTTCTCTTTTCGCTGATTTTATTGTGTATCATACTAAATGGAGTGTCCTGGATTTCTATCTTCAACTCAGTATGTTGAGGGTTAATATCCTCTGGAGTCCAGCAGAGGATTAGGAAATGGAGGTTTAACAACCCTATGCTAATGGTGGATGTTTATCTAAATACTTTTTTTTGTCACTGACTCCCTCCCTGGTCTGTACCGTGTCTCATTTCCCAAAGCTGTCCCTGGAGCCCAGAGGAGCTACGGTAATGGCTCCTCCGCTCCTCAGCTTCCCAAACACCATCCAACACACGTTGGAGAAAAGGGAATTACAAGATTCTCATATGGGCGGCTCTATACACTACACACTGTCCACAGATACATTGTGTAATTGGCTATTTTTTCACATGCCGTGTAGTTTTGCTATTAGGTTGTGGCTCGAGTGTTGGTTTTGTGCGTCTTTGTTAGGTTGTTGTAGTTTGTGTGTGTGTGAGTGCGTGCCCCTGTTGTTCTTGTGCGTGCATGTGTGTCTTTCTATGCGCTTCTGTGTTTGTGTCAGAGAGATGGAGAGCGTGTATTCTCTCCTCTTCTCTCCCTCTCTGAGTTTTGGTGTGGTGCGGTTCCCCCGGGGCCCGTGTGTGTCTCAGTAATGCCCTGCTCCTGATTGCTCTGATACAGGTTAGGAATAATGGCTTTAATGATGTGTAAAATGAGCAAGCAGTGCCTGTGACATTTACAGATGGCACCGCCTTGACCTGCACTTCCCAACTGCTGGTTAATTCACAGGAACGGAGAGCACTTCTTTAACTGACCGCCTTTTGCATGCGACCTACACAACACATCATACTGTACATACCATCATACATACAAAAAAATACCTTGGATGTCATGCCGCACCAACCACCTCCGTCTACAATATACTGTATCGTCCAAGTACTCTTAGCTGTCCATCAATTTTGATGATGATGCACACACGTGCACTCACACCTTTAGGCCTTGCTGAGACGGTCGATGAATCAATCTTTCAAGAGCGAGGTAGTGTGAGGCAGAATAGATGTGTCCCTCCCTGGCCCTGCCTTCCGGTGACAGCTCAGCTGGACTCAGCCCAAACCCCAGTGGTGCTAATCTGGTCCACCGTTCCCCACTTCTCCCAGTGGACCATCTGCTGTGGAGTGGAGGGGCAGTCATTAGGAGTAGAGACAGCTCCGCATCAAACGTGGACCAATGATCTCTAAATATCTATGCTCAGAGGCCTGATCTCATTGTTTCAAAATATCTAACGATACCAATTAGTGTCTCTTAATTGACCAAATCTTCAGTTTATATTATTTATACATTTTATGTCATTGTTATTGTTTAAAGGCATCCAGGCTGATGAACCATGAACTTAAAAGCCCTCTAACTAACAGTTTTATGATGCATGGTAAATTGTGGACAGGAGGACAGACATTGTAGAAGAAGATGCCTCCTCTCATCTCGCTTCACACCACAGCCATTAGGCTCTCATTTATTTTTTGTGTTATGATGATTACCTTAATTAACATATATCTACCTCCTGATTCTCCACAGTAGCAGTAGTTCCCTCCTATTTGGTTTAGCTTATGTTGCTCCATGTCCACCCACTGCCCTGTCTCTGTACACATCTAATTGGAAAAGACTTGTTGATTGTGTAGCTGCTGGATCAATTATATGATCAGATCACAGGGTTAATGCTAATTGCAGGTGTTAATGTGTGCTTGAATCCCCACATGCGTTCTTCTGTTAGCTGTGGGCTAAATGTACCCATTGGGTAACATCAGGAGCACTAGCTGTCTTAGTCATCATCATGGTAGCAGATGGCTTTGAAATAGCAACAATAATACCTCATTGTATTGTTCACTCCTGGTATAAATTGTCTTGGAGGAGGACATTTTGACCTTAATCGTTGTGCTAACATGGCACAGAATGACTGACTTTTCACAGAATGGAATTACCTCTCCAGTGAGGCTGTGACAGATCCTGCATTAAAAAGCATTATCAACAAACTCTATCAGCATATTATGATACTAATGTTGTCACTCTGATACTATGACGCTACCATAGATATATAATTATTAGAACTGATGCTTTGCCTGTTCTAGTATCTGGTTTGGTCAATGTTTTTGTCAGCTTGTTTGGCCTTTTAAGTGCTCATCTCTTGCCTGTACTGGTCTGTTCCACGCATGAAGAGCTAGATTTGTTTTCCCAAGTATCCTCATCAGTTTAAAAAATCAGCCATTCATTGCTTTTTTAATCTCCATAATGAAAGTGTTTTTAATGCCTCCAATTTATTGCCTGGCCAGTCAACGAAATAATTAGCTTTGTTCAGGTTTTTAGAAGCTGAATGCAGAAGTGTAACATCATTGGACTCTGAGGAAAACTAGGCTGCATATCTAAATGCCATGTTTTTTTTCTAGATGGAAAATGATGGGACATTTGAGGAGAAGAAAGGACCCATTCATTACATAAAGGCTTCATGCATCAAAAATGACTGAATTTCTTTATTAAATTACAAACTTTTAGCCATTTGTTCTGTTTTCTTAACAAGTTATTCTTGATAGGTTAATCGGACCTTTTAACACAAAATATTTCAATAAAACAACTATATACCTCCTATGATGTTAGACTACACCAGTGAGTGTCTTTTTAACATAACCCAACCCAGACTTCTAAACATACATTTTCCCTACCTCTACGTTTAAATAAGACACTCTGAGGTATTTATTGATTCTGTGACATGTAGTTGATGTCTCAAACTAAATCAGGTAATTGAAGTTGGTGTCGAGCTAATTGGATTATAGTTTTCCCCCTGAAGAGGAGACCCTCCGCTAGAGAATTGGGATTGATTTAGTCTCCACACTCCGATCCAAATCAGCTAAATCAGGTTCTGTATAGACCGAGGGACCAATGAGTACACGCCCCCCAACCTCTAAATGTCCAGTGCCTACCAAATAAAAGCTCAGTATTGTGTCCCTCCCAACCCCAGCACACACAACCTCTGCTTTTACCTGGCTTGGAATCACATGTTCCTAAATTCTGACCTGTTTATACTAGACTGGTTTGCCTCCATTTAGTACATCAAATCTGGGTGTGCAAAGAGGGGGCTGATGAGAGATGTGTTGGAGGAGCCCATTCACATTGTGACTAGTCTCCTCTCCAATCTCCGACTGGAGGCAGGGAAACATGCTTTATGCAAATGAGCCTGCTATATTTGCTTGGCCCTAATTAGGTAATTACAAATCATTTGTCTATGAGATCGAGCATGTGCCGAGGACTAGAAGATTTACATCAGTCAGTTTCTACTGTATTATCATCATCATCTTAATGAATTACTTGTGAATGGAGGAGGCATTATGACATGTGTTATAGCATATGTTTTTCAAAGCCCTTGCCCAGGCAGATGACAGGTGACATTTCCATGAAATGTATTACAAATGAATTACAATACCTGCAGCCATTTTACAATGTGTAAGGCCTAATCAGAGTAAAGAAGAAACGGTTTCTTATTGAAAATTTGAACAACAGAAAAATAGATGGATGGAAATCGGGAATAGAAATAGACCAGTAGAATGAATACAAAGGGCTATTTTGAATAAACTGTGTTGGAGTCTGTTGTTTTGAATTCATAGTGATGGCTATGATTTTCAAGTGTACACAATCAGTATCGAGTAGCTACTGTAAGGGTGCCCTGATACTGGTTCCAGTGAGTATCACTACAATAAATTGCTTGGATAAAAGTGTCAGCTAAATGGCATTTATTATTAGGCAGTTTTTCTGGACGGCAAACGATCAATTACAGAATAAATATTATACCATTGTCCAACAATAGCCAAGCTGTTACGATAATGAAAGTCATTTTAATTGAATTTCCTCTGTCATTGATTTTAAATGGCCATATTTCACCATGTCCGTGTGATGGTTTTGTTTTCCAGAGTTGGAGGAGTCGTTTGAGTTCACCATTGTGTCTCTGACAGGCCAGATGTGGTACTTCGAAGCGTCTACGTTTGAGGAGAGAGAGCTGTGGGTCACAGCCATTGAGAGCCAGATTTTTGCCAGCCTGCAGTCCTGTGAGAGCATGAAGAACAAGGTGGGCATGAGAGACAGTGAAGAAGGAGACAGTGGGTCTGTCCGGTCATGATTAATTTAGACCCAAGGGTTTTCCACGAACACGTTACTTGACCAGGAAAGACTCTGGTTGCTAATCAGGATGTGTGAATGCAAAATTCTCTCTCGGTTCTTCTCCTCTCTCTCCCCCGTCACCCCCCTCCCTCTCTCTGAGCTGCCATGTGTTGGGCTGTGTGTCAGACAGGTGCAGTGCAGTGTGGGGGAGCTCTTATTACACCTGACAGACTTCAGAGATGGGAACACGGCCTGTGTCAGAACACAGGGGAGGAATCGCAACGCAACACTGACTCATTTTCATATAATACTTTGTCTGTGCTCTCTCTCTCCCTCTCTACCCCCCTCTCTTTCTCTCTCTTTTTGCCTCTCTGTCTTTCATTCAAAGCCTCCAGTCCTCCCTCCTCTCTTCCCTTCTGTTGTTTGTGGTGTGTATCTTTCTGAAATCCTGTCTCCTCTATTCTCTCACTGTAAAGTCATGATGCCTCTCATAGATTACCTCTTGCTTACCTCCTTCTCACCTCTCTCTCACCTCTGCTCTCCTATAGTCCCGGTTAGGCAGCCAAAGTGACGCGGCATCCATTCAGTCCATAAGGAACGTGAGAGGGAACAGCTTCTGTGTGGACTGTGATACAGCCAGTGAGTACAGTACCATGTCAACATCTTCAGAGCTATATGTCAATGATTCCCAAGACGTTAAGTGCCAGGTACTGTACACTACGTGACAAAGAGAGCACAGATGACAAGCAGACTGGGATGTTTTACAATGCTGTAAGTCTCTATTTTTCTCCTCCTCCTCTCCCAGACCCTGACTGGGCCAGTCTGAACCTGGGGGCTCTGATCTGTATAGAGTGCTCAGGGATCCACAGGAACCTGGGGACCCACCTGTCGAGGGTGAGGTCTCTGGACCTGGATGACTGGCCCGTGGAGCTCAGCATGGTGCTGATGGCTATAGGCAACACCATGGCCAACAGTGTCTGGGAGGGGGCCCTGGAGGGGTACACCAAGGTGGGCGCTGACAGCACCAGGTCAGTACCCCACATCTGTCTGTTTGGTGTGGGTTTCTTTGTGTCTGTACTGTCTGTCTGTCTACCGGTCTACAGGTCTATTCATCTGTCTTTTGGTTTACTGGTCAGTACCCCTCATATGTCTCTCTCTCTCTCTCTCTCTCTCTCTCTCTCTCTCTCTCTCTCTCTCTCTCTACATTAATAATGGTAAGTGTGTGTGTGTGACATCACTTTGCACATACCTGCTAAATGCCTCTGACCAGCACCAAGTAAACCAAGGTCTGGTCCCCTCTTCTCTCTCCCCAATGAGGGTTGTTTGTCTCTGGGTGACAGTTGAGGCCCAGCACGTCTCTCTGACTAATGACCCTGTGTGTGGATGAGCAGGTAATTAAGGAGCCCATTATGGTGTTAGAGCCCACCCCAGGGGCCAAGCCCCAGGACCCATCAGGGCCCTGTCACATATCCATCACACAGGGCCCGGCTGCCATCACTCTCTCTGTCCCACTATAGAAGAATGGTCTGTAGTGTCTGTACTGTTTCTGTACTGACCTACATTAAGAGAAGATGTAAAGATATACTACTCAAGTGCTAAATGGCTTGGTTTTTCATATTTTGGTCTCATTGTTACCATTTATTGTATTGGAGTCACTGACATTGAATAGTCATTTTAAACAACTGATTGTCAGAAGAAAACAGCATTTCTTAATATCTCATAGGTAATCGTTGATCAATGATTATTCAAATGTCGATATCTATTTGTTGGCAGAGAACTGGACAAAAGAGGAATAATTGTTTTCTCAGGATTCCATTACCTTAGCCCTGCTCCTCTATCACCACAAAGCATCTGTTGTGCAAATATAGGAGACAAAAAGGTGAATGAATATATTATCTCCAATCTGATCCCCACCATATAAATCTTACTTTGTTGTCTCGTCTATAGAGATTGAACATTAAGATTAAACTTCAAGATTGTTCTATCTCTATGGTCTCATCATCATCATCATCCCTTGGACTTGAAGTGGTTCTGATGTTAACTGTGTCACCGTGGTGACATGGTGCAGCTTTGTGATGGAACCCAGGCAGCTGGTGTAGCGTTCCCACCCCACCTCCTACTAAACATTAGTGACACGTAATTTAAACGACTCAGTAACTAGGCTACCTGAAGCTACCTGCCTCACATCTGATTGAATGTCTCCTGCAACACTAGTTCTGCCGGCTCGCTCCTCAGCTTTTAAAATTTTTACTTAAAAGCTGTTCATCCACACGATTGGTTTAGCTTTTTAGAAATTCTTATGTGAAAGTAGAATGTACAGATTTGCATTATAGTCAGGTTTATGTAGATATCAAGACTTGTCAGTACTAATCAACATGTAGGCTAGTTTTGTGGTGTTTTTTTATTGGTTTGTATCTTTTGAAGGACTAATACATTTAGTATTTTTTTATCAGACTTCCCCAGTGCCATCAATGGCTTTCAGAGGTAGTTTAAATGTATTTATTTGTATGCCATAAATGATGTGTGTGTACATCAATAGATTATGATGACATACATTTCTCTCAAGAAATGCAGCGCTGGGATCTTTCTCCAGTCAGCATATTGGAGGGGAGTTGTTCCTTTAATTAGTGTCTGCCGGTCGGCATGATCTCCACGTCACCTCTAATTGTCTGGCATGCACGTGAGAGAACGCAGACAGACAGACAGACAGACAGGCAGGCAGGCAGACAGACAGACAGACAGACAGACAGACAGACAGACAGACAGACAGGCAGGCAGGCAGACAGGCAGGCAGGCAGGCAGGCAGACAGGCAGGCAGGCAGACATACAGACAGGCAGACAGACTTGCAGACAGACTTGCAGACAGACTTGCAGACAGGCAGACAGACTTGCAGACAGGCAGACAGACTTGCAGACAGGCAGACAGACTTGCAGACAGGCAGACAGACTTGCAGACAGACTTACAGGCAGACAGGCAGGCAGGCAGACAGACTTACAGACAGGGAATCCACCATACACACACCTCCCTCACCCCTCATCCCCTGTGTCTCATTTGGGGAGGAAGATGTCCGGGAGCGTGAACGGATGTGGAAGGCTATCCCTCACCGGCGCTGGCCACTTTACTGTCACCCCTCTGTAGGTTGGAGCGCCATGCGGGGCCCTTGGCCATGGCCAGGTAATAGCTCTGCTCTGACGACCAGAGGAGAGGAGAGAGAGAGGAGACGAGCCCTCCTCCTCCTTCACTTTGGTTCAGAAATAATTTTCCGCTCCCACATGCTGCCTGCAGGGGCTGTGTGGTAATACAAATGAATCACATCACTAACCCCTCGAAACCTGCGCACTCATTTTAACTCCCTCCTTCTCGAACGGACACAAGTGTCTGGGAGAATGGATGCAGCATCACTCTTTCTCATCCCTTGTTCTCAGCTGTTTTTAGAATTACGACCCCAGTGTGGATTGCAGAGAGGCTGTAGTTTAGCCTTCTTTTGGATGAAGCTAAGCCATAATGATCCTCTTTCCCCCCGGAACCCCAAAGTTCCCAGACCGCAGAGCCTGTCCGGATACTCACAGGTTAGGGGTGTGGGAGCATCAACCGGCAAGCGGCCACACTCAAACTCTCCAAAGAGGCTTTAGAATAGCTGGCCTTGCCAGGAGCTCTGGTGGAGGTGGGGTAATTAATTTAGACAAATGAATGAGCGGAGCGGGGGTCTCCCATCCAGTCCAGCACGGTGCCATGGCTGTCTCTCCAAATGAAACCCACAGGTCACTGATTAGCCCCTCCCGCCGGGGAGACGTTTCACCACTAATTACCCAACATGCCACTGTGTTTCAGCACCAGCAAGGTAATATAGGGCCAACTGAAGTAGATTGTTGTAGCAAGCGATTTATTTAAAATCTTACAAAATGCCATATAAATGAAAGAAAATAATAAAGTATTATTTCTACAACAGATATACACTTTGGCATTTTGTCTCAATACATCTGCTTCAAGGAAGAATAATTTGTGTGAGCTGGATTGAATGAGAATAATTTTGCCAAGCAATGGTGTTTGCGTGAATGGGTGCATGTGTGGTGTACGTGTCGTTGTCCCAGAGTTTTGTTGGAGAGGACAGGGGCAGTAGGGGTTAACAGCGAGAGCGTTTAAGGGTGTTAGTCTTCGCTGGCACAAAAACACAGCCACTCCATCACAGGGACGGTGTCAACCTCATTAATGTCACAATATATTCAACTCATCCTGCCCTGCCTGCCGCTAGCCCACGGCTAACAGATGCTCCTCTACTGGCCTCTCAAAAGAACGACTGGCCAAACCACTCAACCAGACTGCTCAACCCCCAAAAAACAGCAGTTTCATTCTAGAACCATACTATAGAACCATCATCTCTGAGCCAACATTATATATGCATGAGTGAAGAAGTATGGGTTTTATCCTAGAGAGTTAGATTTTAGATCATGGTTCTTATGTAGTTGTTATTAATTGAGAAGTGTTTGACTTAGACTGAAATAGGTGCCGGTACTCATTTCTGTGCCACTACTGTTTATATTTAGATTCAGGAGCAATACTTTTGAGCTAATATTCTATAAGAGGAATAGGAACTCGAGCAGTAGAAAATTTGAGGTGCTGGTACTCCGCTCCGGTGAGCTCCTGCCCAAGTCAAATCAAATTAATCAAATCAAATGTTATTGGTCACATACACGTTTAGCAGATGTTATAGTGAGTGTAGCAAAATGCTTGTGCTTCTATCTCCAACAGTGCAGTAATGTCTAACAGTTTCACAACATATACCCAAAATACACGTAAATCTAAGTAAGGAATGGATTCAGAATATACATATATGTCAGAACAGCATTGGTCTAAAATACAGTGGCATAGTATAGAATACAGTATAAACATATGAGATGGGTGATGCAATATTTACACACAATTAAAGTGACTAAGATACCGTAGAATAGTACAGAGTACAGTTTACACATATGAGATGAGTAAAGCCAGACATTATTCAAGTGGCTTGTGTTTCATTTCCTTAAAGTGGCCAATGATTCCTAATCTATGTCTACAGGCAGCAGCCTCTGATGTGCTGGACGTGGCTGTTTAACAGTCAGTGGTGTAGTATACAATGCAATACAGCATATACATATGAAATAGGTGATGCAGGATGTAAACACGATTTAAAAGTGACTAAGATACTGTAGAATAGTGTGGAGGCCAGTTTTTACATATGAGATGAATAATGATAGATTATAAACATTATTATAGTGGCTAGCGATCCATTTCTAAAAGTGGTCAGTGACTTCAAATTTATGTCTATAGGCAGCCGCCTCTGATGTGCTAGTGATGGCTGTTTAGCAGTCTGATGGCCTTGAGAGAGTTTCAAAAGAAGTAAAAAGATGTCATGCACTGATTGAGGATAACATCTAAGCTGTACCCCTGTTGTTGACTGTAGGGGGTCTTATTTAGGAGTTTTACTGTTGACATTTACTGGGTTGTTCTCTCATTTCTCACCCCTAGCAACCTTTTGACGCTCTGGGGCCCTGTATCTGTCCGTTGTGGGTGATTTTGTTTTTTCTCTCTTTTATTTTCCTCACTTTCTGTCCCCTTCCCCCAGCTTTCTCTATCTTTCTCTCTCAATTAATTTCAAAGGGCTTTATTTATTGGCATGGGAAACATGTTTAAATTGTCAAAGTAAGTGGAATAGATAATAAACAATCAAACATTAACAGTAAACATTACACTCCCACATTTTTCTGAAGAATAGAGACATTTCAAATGTTATATTATGGCTATGTACACGCTATGAAATTGAATACAATTATACTCTACAAAAGATAACATTTGGTCCCAGTCTAAATAGAGTAAAAATTAGTTCAATTTTCAGAGTTATTTCTACTCTATTCAATGTTTATATTTAACTCTACAAACCGTAATTTACTCTATTTTGCTTAAAATGAAAACTCTTCCAATTCACTCAATATATAATTTAATATTATCAGTCAAGTGGCATTTGTACAACTGAACTTAACGTCAATAAATCAGAAGTCAGTATTTAACAAGGCACTTTATTCTTAAATGTAAGGCATTTGCAATACATCAAAATACTGATGATAATAAAATAAAATTGTGGACAGAAATTAAATGTTGGCATCTGTCCCCACTTTATTAAAAGTAAATAAAAAAGTAAATATTGCAATACAATACATCATGGTTTTAAAGAGCTTACTGTGCAGTGTTTAGAATCACAGGAAACAGTATGGGACAATAAACAAACTTGAATCATCACAACTGTAAGACATCTGTATATCAAATGCTTTGTGACAGAAAAGCTCTTGAACATCAACTACATAAGGTCCTTCTGTTGTACACCCAACTCTATCTGCATTAAAATGTTCATCAATAAATATTGTTTGTAGAGCGTTGGACTAGTAACCAAAAGGTTACAAGATCGAATCCCCGAGCTGACAAGGTAAAAATCTGTCGTTCTGCCCAGAACAAGGCAGTTAACCCACTGTTCCTAGGCCGTCATTGAGAATAAGAGAATAAGAATTTGTTCTTAACTGACTTGCCTAGTTAAATAAAGGTCAAATAAACAAGTTGCAAAGTTTTCTTGAACTGGAATCCGTCTGCATCATCTCCTTTATATTGGGGTGTTTGTAAATAAACTGTAATGTTTTCAAAATTGGGATGTAAACACATTTATCAGTAACAACAATATGATCAAAGTCTCCAGTAGTCTGATTATGTTGTGTATCAAATCTAGTACCAAGAACATATTCAACTGGTCTAACCTTCACCACTTTTCTGTCAAATACTGCCTTCTCTTACTTTCAGAATTTAATACAACAAAAGGATTTTCATTTTTTTCAAAACACTGATCAATTTTGCTCTCAATGTCCCTTTTAATAGGCTCTTGTATAGACAGACACTTCTTCACAGAATCAACTATCTCTTCCATGGAAGAAGGGGAACTTGTTGATGGCAAGTCATCAAAATGACTTCCTGCTACATATTCAGCTGTAGAGGGGCCTTCACCATGATCAGAACCAGGTTCATGTGCTTTATAAAGATGCTTTCTGAACCTAGAAAAAGTGACAAACTTGTGAACAACCAGCTTGACCGCATTTAAGACTAAGTGTCTTTCCAGGACAATATCCGTGGACCAACTTCAGGTGTTTTGTCAAGGAATTAGCATTTGCCTGGGAGCTTTTGCAAGCAAAACACAACATTTTAGATGAATGATATGAAGAAGTTTCTGTGTGAAATTAAAAAGGTTATTTCCTATGCTGCGTTTTAACCGTTTGCAACTTCAAAACTTTTAGTACCTCAATGCAGTATCTGAGACCTCAACTCTGCAACCCTAAGGTTAACCTTAGTGGTATCAACATCAATTTCATAAATTGTGGTTTGCAAGAAGTTGTACACATTTACCAGATCCTGGTTGTATGAGGTACCGAAGACAAAATGAGCTTTGAAAAGCTCATCAAAACAGGCAAGAATGTCTGGTGACTTACAAGGTATTGCATGTTTGTCGATCACAATGAAGTGCTTGTGAATCACACTCCTCTGGGTCCCCACAAGCAAGCAGATAGGGTATCCAGATGCCCCTGGATGCTGGTCCCAGTCTGTGACACAAGAACTTCATTAGTGCGCTATTAAAATGAGTCGCTGTTCGCAAACAGTTTGGGAAAATGTAAATTACAGCTACACATGATCTTACCATGATTTGTCCCTAATCTTAAAAGTAGTTAATAGGATTAGGAATGGAAACAAAACAGTCAACTGTAACCTCACCTAGATAAACTTCACAATGTAGTCACTGGCGTGTCTGGCTGAGATTTTGCTGGTCTCTTGCGGCCATGAAGTGACTGTGGCAGAAGGTGGACAAGGACCAAAATGGATGACATGTCACTGTCCCATCCTGAGAGTACAGATTTTCACTGAAAGTTATGTCGTTTCTTTGGCTATGCCGGATTAATTGCTATGACATGCTATTCTATAAAACAATTTCTCCGTAATTAATTAATTAATTAATAATTAATATCACCTGATTGAGCTAATCATGTAAATGTAATTAACCAGAGAGTCGGGCTCCACGAAATAATATTTATAGAGCTGTTATCTTCAGAATAAACTCTTAAAGATTAGTAATTATTTTACATCCATAGCAGTCAACATTAATCATCATCTTACTTTAGTTTCATACTCTGAAAGTTGTACATTCTTGGTTATCTGCAAGAATCTTGGCTAACAAGATGAATCAGCAATAAAATACTGGGTTTAATGATTTATTTAAAAAATACCTAACTAATCACACAGAATAACATATACAAAGAATGAATTATACCAGGATAATTCTTTGTCATAGGAAACGTCCCTGGCGGGCGGAACAGATATGACAGCTTGTTACACAAAGGAAAAGGGGTGGGGTTTGAGTGAAAGAGCGGGAGACTGGAACAGAGGCGAAGCTGTGCTATCGTAAATACAGTATCTTATGCATTCTAAATTACCACCCATTTGGAAAAGGAAAATGCAATAAATATTCACTCTGAGCTGCGCTTCAGTAGGTTGGTGGTAGAGGGAAGACCGTGTTGCCAAACCAAGTCCTTTGTCCTTTGAAGAATGTCTCTGGTGGTCACTTGGATAAGTTCTAGTAACGTCGTTGTGTGGTAGATGGGATACTCTGTCTGTTCCTTCCTAACCTGCGTTTGCAGCTGCGGTCGCTAACTCAATGGCTAGGAGGTATCACTTCTGTAGTGAATAAGAGTTCAAAGTTCATACCATTCGCAACCAAAGCTCATGCTGATTTTGGCTTCGTTCTGTAGTTTTTTCTGAACCATTCTGACATGGGATCGTCACCCTCACATCCGTGGAACAGCAAGTTATGTTGTAGTCAAGAGCTTATATAGGAAGGAAGAGGGGTGTGTGTGAAAAGTTTACAACCTCTGTATCTTCACGTGGGCGGGCCACTGAGTGAGCAGCCCGAACTTATGACAACCCACATCTCACATTTTAGAAGCTAAAATCACATTTCATCCTATCACAAATAATTTCATATTCAAACATTTAAATTGAACAACAATTCCATGTGAATCTGATAACTCTGATGTATAGACTTTCCACTGTGGAGTTTACGTCATCTTATCATTGATGAGAATGTCTCAGATGACAACCGAACTGAAATCATATTCATTAAGTACCACAGCATATGTTCAATTGTTCAGATTACCAGAATATAGTTCATTTCCCCCCACCTACTGATGTTCCCAGAATCTCAATGTTAACCAAGTTTATTTTTTTTTAACCTCAATAGGTTTGAGAAGAGAAAAGGGGGGAAGAGGTATTTATGACGGTCATAAACCTATCACCCAGGCCAACGTCATGACAGTTACATCATTCCAGTTCAGAAATAATGCTCCCTTCCAGTAGTGTAATCATTTTATTCCAGCATACCATTTTCCACTCCTTTTGTGGATTCAGCATATTGAACCAGGTTTTGCAGGTTGCCTGTCTGTGTGAAGCTATGGCTTTGGTCAATGACTTTCTGCTTGTAGAGAGTAGGCCACTTCTCAAGGAACTTTGCAGATGTTGCATCACCAAACATCAGACTAAAATCTTGCTCATTCTGCAGACAATATGGAATAAGTCAAGACAGAACAGTAAACATTATGGTGTGGCACTATCGTCAAGTAATTGATAAGGGAATTTATATGTTTAAGGTAATGACTAAAGAATTCCACCCTGAAACGTATTTATTAGATTATGTAACATATATAATGAATAATTAGACAAACGTAACTATTAGTAATTATTAGATTATGTAACATGGATAACAAATTAGAATGATAAACTTCAGTCTAAATGGTTTGGTTGAGACAAGTAGAAATGTGTGTGTGTGTGTCTAAGAAAAAACAGAGAACAATTAAACTATGCATGACCTGACCTGGTTAGAACTCTGGGAAACTTACAACAGGAAAGGGAGTCCTGTCAAGGTCCCTCTAATCTCGGGGGGATGGAACTGCCAACTTGGTAGTGATAAACAGGAATGAGAACTGTGGGGAAAGATACATCCCCCTACTGTTTGTGTGTCGGTATGTGCATATTAGTAGGTAGGGGGAGGGTGAGTTATAAAATGGTATGTCTTTGTATTATGGACTTTAGAACATTCTCGTGAATAACTTTACGGACATTTTGCATGAGCTGAGTTTGCCTAATTTGTATTAAACCCAGGGTCTTACAAACCTCAGGGATTGGTCAAAGCTTAAATAATTGTTAGTTATCATCATTGGGATTGAAAATTCTCGTGACAGTAATATATCACAGTCCTAATCAGACTGTTGTAAAACAGAAAACAATTGTCCTGACAGTTTCAAGGCAAGGCAGTCAAAGATCCATGCATGCAGTTATGTCACCAGATGAAAAGTAGGATTTATTTGACTCAGAAACAGAATTTATACTAAGAAATACTTAAAGGGTAAGAGACTAAGAAACAGTTGCTTATACAGATGTTCACATACAATTATTCTCTGGTCATGTGTCATGAATGAGACTAACTCCAATCAAAATCACTTACACGTCAGTGACTGATGCATGGTCTTCTGTCGTCCCTCGGATGCTTCCCTTTGAACAGATGTCAGTCTCCATGCTAGATATCCACTCCCATCTTCTGCATTGTAATAATGCTCCTAAACACATGTCAGTCTCCATGCTAGATATCCACTCCCATCTTCTGCATTGTAATAATGCTCCTAAACACATGTCAGTCTCCATGCTAGATATCCACTCCCATCTTCTGCATTGTAATAATGCTCCTAAACACATGTCAGTCTCCATGCTAGATATCCACTCCCATCTTCTGCATTGTAATAATGCTCCTAAACACATGTCAGTCTCCATGCTAGATATCCACTCCCATCTTCTGCATTGTAATAATGCTCCTAAACACATGTCAGTCTCCATGCTAGATATCCACTCCCATCTTCTGCATTGTAATAATGCTCCTAAAGTAAAGTATAATTCAGTTTGAGTGAACAGGGTTGAGCTCAGGAGAGACTGCAGAGATGGTCGGCATACAGACATGTTAACAGAAATTTAGTTTAAATAAAAACATCACCAAACAGTAAAACAACAATTTAAATACTGACATTCTGAAAAAAATTCAAGGTGTAAGAGTCCCAGAGAGTTAAAAAGGTTAGACTTCGGTGTTAATGTACTTACACAACTAAACTTGCTCCTAGGATCGGCCAGGTATGGGAACAAGGCAATGATTCCCTTTGCGTAGTCCTCTTTAACACGCCTTGAAGGACTTGCCCTAGACCCACACACACTTTACTGTTTGAGTTCCAAACAAAAGTATTGATGTGTAGATCACAATTTCTGCTAAAAATGTTGTTAGGTGGTAAGGTATGTAATGAGTATATGACTCACTTGTCATTTGTGCAACCAATATCTTGACCATATCGCATCTTCTGCTATCTGTTAGGCTTTTTGTCCGAGCATACTCATTCATGATCCTCTCTCCTCCAGGTTTGTTCTTCAGAATGTCTTCAATCATCTAAGTCGGAGTAATTTAAAAAGGAACACGCTAACACTTTTAAAACAGCAATGAAATAGCAAGTATAATTAAACACACCATGATCACCCTTTCACAACTTTCATTGGTGTAATTTTTCACTCAATCTTCAAGGTTGGCATTTGTTTAAACTGGAAATTTTCAGTACTTACATGAGATAGATGATTATCCTGTCTTTCTTGTAGCAGGACTCTGCTGCAATATAATCGGTCATCGGAGTCCCCCTCATTGTCTCCACTGTATTTTGATAAGGAGCTGCTTGCAGAGGAGCTCAACGAATCTAGCAATCATGTTAACATTTAACTGGTGTGATTAACACTGTAATTATAACACAATTTAGGTGGAAACATCCATTATTATGATTAGAGGACTTTTGTTAATGACAAAGGGAATGCAAAAATGTTACATTTTGAATTGATTAGGCCCACTACTGTTCTAAAAGGGGTGGGAGAGGTGAGCACAGAAACAAAGATCATTTTAAAATATCAAAATGAGAAAAGACATCAGCAGATATATCTGCTTGTCTCACATTTTCAGAACATGTTAGGCTAGCCAGAACTGTATGGATGACTGTGAAGCTCTAAGCTAATAAGCAAGTCACCATCAGGATTTGGGTCTTTGGGGTAAACAAACCTCCAGCACACCAAGGTCTTGTTTCTTTAGAAGAAACTCAAACACCTCCTCATCAACTTCAGTCTTCGATTCCTCATAGACTTTTAAGTCCAAGTTTGGAATGTCAAATTTATTGGCAACTGTGAAGACGAAATAAGATTGCGTTATTGATTAAATATGTTGTGTATTTTTAGAGAAAAACCAGAACAGAAGACAGAAATCAAGAGGTCATCTTTACTTCAACATCATAACCCTCAAAACTGACTTAGTACTCCTTTCCACATCAATTCCAATTAAATGCAGTCTACAGGCTACTACTGCCATGTACTGAATTATTATATCAGCAGTATTATAGCAATACACCACAGATATCTATAAACACTGAGATTGTAGCGGCATACAAATGTTAGTATCACTTTTTTTTAAAACCATTAATGACTTGCAAAGACAATGAGCGCAGCTACAGATGAGCATAATAAGACAACTCCCAAAACATAAACCATTCATGACAGGCAAAGACAATGAGTGCAGCTACAGATGAGCATAATAAGACAACTCCCAAAACATAAACCAATCTTTGACTGATCTGTGATTTGGGGAGGCGCAAGTTTCCTTTGTATTCATTATCACCAAGGAAATCGGCAATCAGTTTGACAGTAAATTTAAAGTAAGTATATTTAAAGTGTGTCGGTATAAGTGTGTTATTCCATTTGATATTGTGTGAAATGTGAAACTTTTCACTCACCACAATCCAAAAAGTATTTGAAGGTCAGTTGCCCCTCATAGCAAATGTACTTTTGACAATCCCTGTACTTCACATGTGCAGCCTGCATCCTTAATGACAAGGAAAAACAAGTTTATTTAAATTCCATAAACACACATTTGCACAAATTACAAGAGAGCAGTGCTCTGTTTAGAGTAAGACACGTGTTGCATCGACCTGCCTGTAGCTAAATACTGTCTACTAACAGCTCTCTTTTCAGAGTAAAACGCACGTGTTGCACCGACCAAACTGCTCTAAATCTGTCCCAACAGCTCGGTTCAGAGTAAAATGCTTGTGTCTGTTCAGAGTAAAATGCACATGTCGCACCGACCAAACTGCAGGAAAAAACGTCAACCAGTAACAGCTCTAAAGTTCAGAGTAAAACGCACTTGTCACACTGACCAAACTGCGCTAAATCTGTCCATCAGCTCTGTTCAGGGTAAAATGCACGTGTCGCACTGACCAAACTGCAGCTAAAAACTGTCTAATAGCTTTAAACTTGAGTGAAACACACATGTAGCACAGACCAACTGCAGCTAACTGTCTGCTAGCAGCTCGCTTTTCAGAGTAAAACACATGTTGTACTGACTAACCTGCTGGCAGTAGTCAGTAAAGTCCGCTAGCTACTGATAATAGCTAATAACAGGTTATGCACTGATCCATCAGGCATACATACTGTCCATGAATCAATAAAAGTGGTATAACTTAATGTTACTGTAGCTAGCTAGATAATTAGCTCTAGCTAGATGCTCACATTAGCACCTGACTATGCAAATCGTGCAGTAACAGTAAGCCTACACTACAATGCTCGCTAGCTGTAATGTTGCGCAACAGATTTAATTTGCACATAAAGTTAATTAACCAATAACAGTGAACTTACCTGGAATTCTAATTAAGTATAGAAATTAAGAAATTCTGTGGTTCTGTGAATAACTTCTGATGGTCGGCGGATCCTCGCTCTCAATCTGTCTACTCTTTCCATTCGCGAGACACTTGCAAATGGACAATGGCGGCAAAATCTAAATTTAACCAACATTAGTGATTGTGGTAATAATTACACTCTAATTATTATTAAATTATTTTATTTAACTACTTGAGAGGAAAATAATTGTAACTTTTAAAAACATTCTCTAGTTTTTACTGTGTACTGACAGTATTGTAGCCATGTGCAAATACAATGCCCCCTGTAGTTATTGGGACAGTGAGGCATTTTTTCTGCATCACATTCAACTACATAGAGGTCCTCAATCAATCATTTAAACTGCCTGAGTGGCACCAGCACATGTAACTGCACTGAACTCTGCAGATTGTTCCACAAATTACAGGCAAAAAAACTAAATGCAGATATTATGTGTATTGAAGTAGTTAAAAGTTACATATTTGGTCCCATATTCGTAGCACGCAATGACTACATCAAACTTGTGCCTCTACAAATTTGTTGAGTGCATTTGCTGTTTGTTTTGTTTGTGTTTCAGATTATTTTGTTCACAATAGAAATGAATGGTAAATAATGTATTGTGTCATTTTGGAGTCACGTCTGTTGTAAATAAGAATAGAATAGGTTTCTAAACACTTCTACATTAATGTGGATGCTACTATTATAACAGATAATCCTGAATAAGTCTTGAATAATAATAATAATAATGATGTTGTGAGAAAGTTATAGATGCACAAATATCATACCCCCAAGACATGCTAACCTCTCACCATTACAATAACGGGAGGTTAGCGTGATATTTGTGGGTCTAACTTTCTCACTCGTCATTATTCACAATTCATTAAGGATTATCCGTAATCATGGCATCCACATTCATGTAGAAATGTTTAGAAACATATGATATTCTTATTTACAATAAAAGTATCTCTAAGATGACACTATCGTCCGTGTGGCGGTTGGTAGAGTATGGCGCTTGCAATGCCAGGGTTGTGGGTTCGATTCCCCACAGGGGACCATTATAAAGTACGAAAAATGTATGCACTCATTACTGTAAATCACTCTGGATAAGAGCAGCAGTTAAATGACTAAAATATAAATGTATTATGGGCGGCAGGTAGCCTAGTAGTTAGAGCGTTGGGCCAGTAACCACTAGATCAAATCCCCAAGCTGACAAGGTAAAAATCTGTCTTTCTGTAAATAAGAATTTGTTCTTAACTGACTTGCCTATGGTAAAATAAAATATTTACCATTCATTTCTATTAGGAACAAAATGATCTGAAACACAACTAAAACAAACAGCAAGTGCATCCAACAAATTTGTAGAGTCACAATCATTGTGTGCTAGGAATATGGGACCAAATACTAAACTGGTTACTACTTTTAATAGACATATGAGGGAATTTATCCAAATACCATTGCTCCCCTAAAATGTGGGGACTATGTACAAAACTGCTGTAAACTCACACGCGATTCACCCTGTATGGATGAAAATACACTCAAATTCAAGCTGACAGTCTGCACTTGACAAATGCACTTGAAATCATTGTTTGATTTCAAATCCAAACTTTTGAAGTAAAAGAAAAAAGTAAAAGTATGAAAGGGAAAATAAATTGACAGATAAATATAGTGTGTATTTACAATGGTGTTTGTTGTTCACTGGTTGCCCTTTTCTTGTGGCAACAGGTTACAAATATTGCTACTGTGATTGCACACTGTGCTATTTCACCTAATAGATATGCGAGTTTTATCAAATTTGGACATGTTTTCGAATTCTTTGTGGGTCTATGTAATCTGAGGGAAATATGTGTCTCTATGGTCGTACATTTGGCAGAAGGTTATGAAGTGCAGCTCAGTTTCCACCTAATTTTGTGGGCAGTGTGCACATAGCTTATCTTCTCTCAAGAGCAAGGTCTGCCTACAGCGGCCTCCCTCAATAGCAAGGCTATGTTCACTGAGTCTGTTCATAGTTTAAGCTTTCCTTAATTTTGGGTCACAGTGGTCAGGTAGCCTGCCTCTGTGTACTCTTTCTTTAGGGTCTAATAACATTCCTCTCGCTCTCTCTCTCTCTCTCTCTCTCTCTCTCTCTCTCTCTCTCTCTCTCTCTCTCTCTCTCTCTCTCTCTCTCTCTGTGTTAGTGAAACTGCCGTCTGTTGCATGGGAATCACTCCTATACAGGCCGCCCCCTCCCACTGTGATAGGTGTTTTGATTGCCTAGTCCCCCCCTCCACCACTCCTTCTCTCTCTGTGCATCTATTTGATGTGAAAGTTGAGGAGCAGGGAGGAGGGGTGTGGGGGGAGTTACCCTGATTGTTTGGGGGGTGGGGCATCCTGATTCCTCCCTTAATGTGTGGACCAATCAATGGTACCTTTATTAGAGGAGGCCAGGATTGGTCATTCTCTGGTCTTGCCTATTCACGGACACTTTACTCAATGCTACCATGGTCCCACCCCATCTTCCTCAGTCTCTTTCCCCCAATAAATCCCTATTTGGCTTTGTCTTTGGAGCGTGACTAATTATCCTTGTTTCTTCCCCTTTATGTGGATCCAGTCATGTGTTGTTGACTCCGTGGGCTGGGTTGAGGAGAATCATTCCGCCATTTGCCACTTAATTATGTGGAGGTCAGAATCCTTTGCTCAGCTCAGGAACTAACAAGCAGAATCTAACATCCTATTTTACCGTTTCCTTTGGTCTTATGAGAGACCCTCTGTGACTTTAGACTAAACTTTTAAAACAAAGGTCAGCTATAAGGTAAATAAATTATCATCACTGCACACAGATATAACACTTTCTGTGGCTCAGTTGGTAGAGCATGGCGCTTGTAACGCCAGGGTAGTGGGTTTGATTCCCGGGACCACCCATACGTAGAATGTATGCACACATGACTGTAAGTCGCTTTGGATAAAAGCGTCAGCTAAATGGCATATATTATTATATATTATTATAAACACTTAATGACTGAGGAAATGAATGCTGCACCAAGCACTAATGCTTTATCATTTATAGAGACAAAATCAGAGGTTTTCATTGAGGTCTTTGCTCTCACGCTCTTTTCTACAAGTCTCCTCTGTCCCCTAAGCAACAGAGGAATTTGGTGTGAGTACTGTATTTGTGCAAAGGTGTGTGTGTGTGTGTGTCATTGGCTTGATTTCCTGAATATCATGCCCTGCTGAGAAAGTTCACTCTCTATCTCCTCTCTTTTCCTCTATTTTCTCCTCTCTCTTTGACATGCTAAATCTGCTGATTTTATTTTTCTTCCTCCTGCGGAGAGGAAGTGTCCTTTTCAAGGGTCTCGGCTTTCCCCCTGACTGACTAAACCCTACCTCTGTTTGGATTGTTGTTCTATTTCAAACAAAAGACAGAGGCGGGATTACCATTTCACTTCCTTTAACACTCTTACCTTTCAAGTGGTGTAGCAGCTAAGGAATTTGAGTCCCACCACTGGCCTGGCTGGGTGCTTTCCATTTTCTTGAACAGAACTCTTTAAAGTACTAGTGTGGTTGCATTTGGACCTGAAGAACTGGGATTGAGGTATTTTTGGAAATATGGCAGGCTGATTTTGTGGCTTCAAGGCATGTATTCACAAAGAGGCTATAGGATCAGTTTTGCCTTTTAGATCACAAGGAACAAGATTCTACAGGGAAGGACCTGATTCCAGATCAGCCCTTGTACTTTGAGACTGCTTTGTGAATACGTTGACATCTTGTTAATGGTTCTCAGCCTTTTTGTTTCACGTCCTGGCGCTAACTTTCTGCCTCATTTAGCTCATGTCAATTCACAGTGTTCTCCTCCCCCGATCTGGCATTCATTCAGTGGGTTAGCTCTCAGAAGAAAACTTTGACCAACCACTCTGTTTGACTTCATCACAAATTCCTAATTTAGCCAAACAAAATCTGGTAGTATATTTGTTCAGACAATTACCCAAAATCGATCAGATGTTCATAAAGTTTTCACACATACTTGATCTTCGGCCTTGGTTCCTGTGGTGGAAAGTGGAAACCAGGGGGGTGGGATGGGCTGTCAGCCTCCTACCCAGAGCAATCCACTGGTTCTGTGTTCTCATTGATCTTCTAACAGCCTTGTCCATATATAATGACAGGGTTTGATGGAGGGCTTACATCACTCCAATCTCCTGCCATTAGAGTTACATTGTTGCGTTCATAGCACCCCCATCCTTAAGAAAATGTTCTTTTTTCGTTTCTGAATGTTCACTATAGGAAGTCATAAGGCAAGTTTAGTGCTATTCCTGTAGCACTGAGCTAATTTGAAGAATTGCGTAAGAACTAGTAAAACTTAACTTAAACCGTTGAGATATAATGCTTTATAACTTGTTATAGCCTAAGCATGTATGCAGGCTTTAAGTGAAGTGTTAATGGACCCTGCACTCAACATAAAACTATTTCTGTTCTGTCAGTGCAATTAGCAATCCTTTAATGAGTAAAGGACAGTGAGAGAGTTCAGGGTGACTCTTTTATCTGCCAGGCTGAGTGTCTTTAGCAGTTCATCAAATTCTTTGCGGAGGCTGACAAAGGCAGCTGTATGGTGGGCCACTGCCGTCAGTAGAGAATAGAGGCTAATTCGCCCCTGTAGTTAAGGCTGAAGGTGCTGAAATGGAGTGCTGTGTATAGTGGGCCTGGCAGATTTTTCAAATCTGTTTTATTTTTTTAACCTTTATTTAGCCAGGTAGGTCAGTTGAGAACAAGTTCTCATTTACAACTGCGACCTGGCCAACAGTGCAAAGCATTGCGACACAAACAACACAGAGTTACACATGGGATAAACAATCGTGCAGTCAATAACACAATAGGAAAGTCTATATACAGTGTGTGCAAATGTAGTAAGATTAGGCAATAAATAGGCCATAGGGGCGAAATAATTACAATTTAGCAATTAAACATTGTCTTCCAACAGATGGCGTCATTCTATCACGGCTCATTGCCACAAGCTATTTGTGATTGAGGTGAATTAGACTGCTATCTAGGCCTACTGACTGACTTTGTGCTGAGTGATGTGGCGTTAGTTTCCACACAGACTGGTTAGCAGACAGTCAGTGTCCTGGGGGATCCTTGTCACTCCATCCAGCGACAGAGTCGTTTGCCCCCTATCAGTGTGAGCCTCTTCTCTCTGTCACTCACCCAGACGCCCAAACAACAGCCCCTTTCTACTTCCCTTATCACTCTGCCCGACGGGGTCGCAGGGTCAGAACCACACTGAGCATGCCCAGCTATTCACTGTATTGATTTAAATTTTTGGGATGATTTGGCGGTTTGTGTGTGGGAGGGAGAAAAGAGAACTGTGGGGGTGGAGATTGAAGATGTAGAGTGATAGAGAGATAGAAGTCTGACTGGCAGTGAATGGAGGGAGATGTAGCCCTCCTTTTCTCCATTCTCTGGCTCTATAACTGAAGGAGCCCAGACCTCAGCTCCAGTCCCCCTCTCTGACTGCCATTCAGGCCCATCGATCGGCCTCCCATCCCGGGCACCCCAGGGGAGGCCAGGGTCCAGGCGCTGGTTGCCTCCTTTGTGGGGGTACCACCAGTTATCCAGTTCAGACTGACGGCTGACAGCGCTGATAAAAACATGTCCCCCTCTCCTCCTGTCCTGTATTGTCCACAGCAGACATGCTGTTCACAATGTGTAACCTTTAGATAGCTGGCTAGACTGTAACCCTCCTGCTGCAGACGATTATCAGTGGAGGTGAGATACAGTTTCAGCATCTGACCCCTCCACTGAGCCCTTTCATCGTCAGTGTCCGGACACTCAGAGGCTACACTAGGCTTCATATTAGAGCAAATACATGCTTGAGACAATGGAGTGAGGGTTAGGATTGATCTTAAGACATCACACTGCAGTGGTCAGATGTGGTCTAGGCTCTATGAGTGATGCAAAATGCAGTTGCTCTAAAGCCAGCCAGCATATCCTTCGACCCCAACCCACACGATCATAGAAGGTCCTTTTATGAAGGATTATCATAGCTTTATATTACAAACATCTAGTTATTTTTAATTGAAAATCCCATTTTGAATTATTATATTTTTTTCAATCAGAAATGCCTTCTTGATCATGTGAACGTTCATGTGCCTTAATTACATACTCGTATGGCATCTGTAAATAGGAATAACAATGTGAAATGATGAGCCTAGTTTAGTCAAGGAGAGAGTACTGAGCTGTACAGGGAGAAAGAAAGGATCCTTCCTGGCTAGTCATGATTGGCTGAGATAATGGAGTGGTTGGACATGCCGAAAGATGAAACCTGATTGATTTGTCACAGAATTCTGTCTATAACAGAATGGAGGCTTCCCTGGTCAGAATATAGATCATCTTTGCTACCGCACATATATGCACTGCAAAAGTGTTGCTACAGCTCTCAGAAATATTGTTGCCATGAATTTAGCTGGGTTTAAGAAGAGAGACTGCTTTCTGGAGGACAATGTCATCCTGACTCACATGCATTTACATGTGTGGGTGAGGCTAAAGTTCAAGAGGGTGTGAGCGATGCTGAATGGGCTTAAACAAAGAAGAGCTCTCTAGGAAGTGTGAAAATCTCTTTCAAAGGGCATTTCCTCCTACTTGTCTCTTCAGTGGGATATAACACGTTTATCAACTTTTAAAGCAGCATAACTTTCCTCCACCTGCAGTGTATGATATACCACTTTGAAGACGGAGTATGTACTTTCTTAAAATATAAATAAAAAAAAATCAAATCACTTTAATTTGATGTAAGCCTCAATAGCGTTATCTGGACACATTTGTATTATTGTTCCTTGTTTTTCGATCCTCTGTAACCTCACTGACCCTCTTTAACCCTCGATGTCATCTCTCTGTGTCCTACCCCAGGGAGGAGAGGGAGCGTTGGATCCGGGCAAAGTATGAACAGAAGCTGTTCCTTGTGGATGTCCCCCAGTCGGACGTGCCCCTGGGGCAGCAGCTGCTTCGGGCTGTGGTGGAGGACGACCTGAGGCTGGTGGTGCTGCTGCTGGCCCACGGCACCAAGGAGGAGGTCAACGAGACGTACGGGGACGGGGACGGACGCACTGCCCTGCACCTGTCCTGCGCCATGGCCAATGTGGTCATCACCCAGCTTCTCATCTGGGTGAGTAGGTTGGGCTTCGAGAGAGGATTGTTTTCAACCTTGATTAAAGATGAATTATCTTCTTGGTTGAATAAAGGTTGAATGATTATGAATAAGATAAGATGGTTAAAGAGTTAAATAGATGGGGAAAATGTTATGGTCAGGGCCAGGAGTGTGTTCTGAGCATGTTACATGACCAGGAAAAACACTTGGCTGTGGATGAAAAGGGAGTGCTTTGTGAGAATCAAACAATATACTGAACTAGCTAAAACAAAATGTCAACTACACCTCTCTCTGTCCACTTCTTCTCCTCCTCCTCCTCCTCACACTTCTCCTCTGTTCCCTCAGTATGGTGTGGATGTGAAGAGTCGGGACGCTCGCGGCCAGACGCCGCTGTCCTGCGCCCGGCGGGCAGGAAGCCAGGAATGTTCTGACATCCTGCTCCAGCACGGCTGCCCCAATGACCCCGTCAACAGCCTGACCACACCCAACATGAGCCGCAGAAACCCCGATGTTAACCCTAACCCTAACGTCAACAATAACAACGCCCTCGGTGAACTCAACCGCAGTGTCAGTATCATGTAAGACCAGGAGTGGATCTGACCGGACTCACGGATCACCAAGGCCCCTGAACATACACATACTGTGTCCCCATAGACTACCCAGTGATCGTACTACTTTCCCAGTGTCCAGTCCTCATTCTCCTCTTACTCAACTTCATATTGTGCAACCTAGACTGAGTAACTGACAGTGGAGTTTCTGTTGTTGTTGGCGCAACGGACAGGATAGAGATATTCCACGACACTGAGAGAGGTGCTTACCTGGTGGACATTGTATATTGTATTTGTTTTGTTGTTTTTCTCATATCATCACCACAGAGGTGAATCTCTGTCAGAAACGATCATGATCAGCTTTAAAGCTTGTTATTGTTATTAAGCATCAACCAAATGAATGGCTCAAGATTTCTTTGTGTTTTTGGCATTCACCTCTCCTCTCCCCACTCTGTACTAAAACATTTCCTTTCAGGTCTTCATCTGTTGGAGCCAGACTGGGTTTTTATTCGACTGTTATATGAAATGACTAATTCCATCCATTCATGCTTCCATACCTACATGGAGAAAGATAAACACCTTCGTAACATTTTGCATTAGATACTCAAAAGGAACTGCTATGTTGGATGCACAGTGATACCATGCATAGTCAGGTACCATGGTAAGTGATACCATGCATAGTCAGGTACCATGGTAAGTGATACCATGCATACAGGAAAGAAACTATTACTATCGATAATGTAATAGAGTTTACGACACGTAAGGTCCTCCATAATCCATGTCCCACCAATATCACAATTATTAAGGTTCTATTTGACCCAGTTATTATTGGTACTATTAAGCTATCAAACTCTTGACATGCCATTTGTGTACAAAAGCATATCTAGATGGAAGATCAAAAATGATTTAAATACTTTACTTAGGGGCAAAAGGTTTAAACCACAATTTGAGATTTAAGAAATGATTGCACAATGGGAGAATTTTGGGAGATAGTAAAGTGATTTAATTAGTTGCCCTTGCAAATCATCCATTATTATAAGGGAATTGATGGGTCTGTTTTATGAGCACCGGGACAAATGTTTTTTGTAAAGATTCCTCTTCAATCAGAAATCTTTCACAGGGATGATTGAAGGAAGGAAATTGTATCATTAAGACATCTTTGTTGGAGTAATTTCTGAACAGGTTGAAGAGTGTTGGTAATTACTTGACACATCACATTATCCTAAACCAATTTTCTAACTACTACAGGCGTAATGGAATATCTGTTCACCTCCTGTGGCCGAAGGCCCTGTATATTGGTACTCATGATACTATTTCTTCTGTTGTTGCGGTGAACAATGTGGTACGTGTGTTTGTGTGTGTGTGCTTATGTATGAGTGTGTGAGTAAAAGAGAGAGAGCAAGCAACTGAGTAAATCTGTGTAAGGACACCATTGGGAGGAAAGGTTAACATTTATAGTTGTTTGACTAAAATATGTTTTCAAGTGTACAGACCTAAAGTAGCTCTTTCTCCTATAAGATTTATCCTGAAACATTGTGGATTAACTTTGACTTCTGGAGTCGTAATTTCCTCTCCAACTGACTTTAACCGACCATCCTTACTCAATGGACCTAACCAAGTACATTCAAGTGTCAAACTGTTGAGATGGCGACTGAACGGGTCAAGATGATGGATGAAGAGAAAAGCTGCGATGACTTGAGACACTATGGTAATTCTTCATGATAATATCACATGTATATATCAGTACTGGGACAAGACAAGATAAAGGAGGAAGGGCTTTGACCACAGGAATATTCAAGTGATATTGGTATAAAGTCTATAGAGACATGTATTTTTCCTCGCACTTCCACTGTTTTAAGGGTTGAAGTTATAACCCTGTTTTCTGGTTTTACTATTGCGGTGTTTATGTTTACAGGGCAAAGGCTCTTCATATTAACCCTGGTACTTTATCTACACGGTTTTGTTGATTCCCAGCGGGCATAACTGGTTGGAATTATATCAGTATAACCATATTACAATCTGGTTGTAAACTGGTTGGAATGACATAATTTAAACCAGCTTTGCTCTGTGTATTCCCTCTGTATTTGTAGTTTATTGAAGCTCACAGAATATCAATGGGGCTCCCGAGTAGCGCAGTGGTCTAAGGCACTGCATCTCAGTGCACGATGCGTCACTACAGTCCCTGGTTCGATTCCAGGCTGTATCACATCCGACCGTGATTGGGAGTCCCATAGGGCAGCGCACAATTGTCCCAGCATCGTCTGGGTTTGGCCGGGAGGTAGGCCGTCATTGTAAATAAGAATTTGTTCTTAACTGACTTGCCTAGTTAAATAAAGGTTCAATAAATAACCAAATGACATTTTGACTGATGGTCAACAGAGCTTGTAAACAGCCTTAAGTTATAACGGTACATTGACAAGTTGTTTTTTTCCTTAGGTGTGCAGTATGTGTATAAACCACCATGGCACCAGCTTAATTAAATACATTCTTGAGTACATTTCCAAGTATGTCTGATATACGGTAGTAGATTATTTCTTATAGGAGTTTACGGTATATACTTACCTGATGCCATAGTACCTTTTTCACCCTTGTAATATTTCCCTTCCCCACTGCTCTTAATGTTGCCTGACTATAACCATTATTCATTCTAAGCAAAGTGTTTTCCCCCAAAGACATGGCACCCTATTCCCTAAATAGTGCACTATTTTTGATCAGAGCTCAATGCGTGACCTGGTCAAAAGTAGTGCACTATAAGGGAGAAGGTAATTACCATTTCGGACACACCCAGGATGTACTGTAGAAATGGGTCCAAGATCCTTTATGACCAGACAAACAATTGAAAATATTTGAGTTTCCGGTCACTCTTTTTTACTTGTCAACCCTATTTTTATATCTTGTTAAATTCTTCCTCTTTGTTTTTAAGCATATTTTTTAGGTACTTTGGTCTCAATGTATCTACATTATCTGACCATTTGAGGTACTCTGTGTATAATGATGTACATTTGACATATTTATAATGCAGTATGTAAATATGGTTTGTTTTTTTTGTTTATTTTTTTTTTCTCTGTTTACGTTTAGAACGTGAAACAAAGGTTAAAGCTAAAGGGTTACCTGCAGCGTGATTGGACGCTTGGATGACTGTTGAACTATTCAAACACTACAATAAAACAAAGTAGCCTTTCCTGGATTTGGGAAATAACAAAAAAATGAAACGCATCTCTCTCTTTGCATTTCTCATTGTATCTTCTTTAAATGACTTGTGTAAGTGATGTACTGTATGTATGTATGTATGTATGTATGTATGTATGTATGTATGTATGTATGTATGTATGTATGTATGTATGTATGTGTGTATGTGTGTGTGTGTGTGTGTGTGTGTGTGTGTGTGTGTGTGTGTGTGTGTGTGTGTGTGTGTGTGTGTGTGTGTGTGTGTGTGTGTGTGTGTGTATGTATGTAATAGCAACATGTGAGGCACAAGCTTATATTGTAACCACTCTTAAAACATTGTGCCACTCCCAAGGCAACATTGAAAACTCCCATCTTACACAAGTCCTCCATTTTCTTAACGGCACTTCCTATCTAACCGTCTGTGCGATATACTGTGATGTGCCAATATATGACAATCTGTCTCAATATCCAGGTTTAATACGTTTAAAAGTATTATTCTACAGTATATAAGTCATGGATATAGGATCATTAGCCAGCCTCAATCAGTCAGATCCATTGAAGTTAGACAGTGAAGACAATCCCCTTGTGTTGGTGTGTTTCAAATGAGCATTTGTGTTGGGATACTGAGGATGGCCCATTGGTGTGTATTGTGTGTACCCAGTGGTTGAAAAAGTACCCAATTGTCATACTTGAGTAAAAGTAAAGACACCTTTAATAGAAAATTACTCAAATAAAAATCAAAAGTAAATGTATTTGCTAAAATACACTTAAGTATCAAAAGTAAAAGCATAAATCATTTCAAATTCCTCATATTAGGCAAACCAGACGGCACCATTTATTTGTTTTTTCTTTATTTACAGATAGTCAGGGGCACACTCCAACACTTAGACATAATTTACAAATGAAGCATTTGTGTTTAGTGAGTCCCCCATATCAGAAGCAGTAGAGATGATCAGAATGTTCTCTTGATAAATACGTGAATTGGACCATTTTCCTGTCCTGTTAAGCATTCAAAATATATAACGAGTACTTTAGGTTGTCAGAGAAAATGTATGGAGTTAAAAGTACATTATTTTCTTTAGTCAGGTAAAAGTAAAAGTATAAAATAACTACTTAAGTAGTACTTTAAAGTATTTTTACTTAAGTACTTTACACCAGTGTGTGTACAATTAAGTGTATATACCATTGTTACAATTATGTTTCAGGGATACCAGAACGTGACAGAGCTCAGATGCCTCCTTCCTATGCCAGTCCTTTGGCTAAGTGAGTTACCCCCTCTACCCCTCCACTTCCTGCTCATGTGCCACCCCCACCCCCCCAATTGACAGTCCCAATAGCCTCCAGGTAAGGAGAATTAAGAGAAAGAGCCAGGCTTAGTGTCAGGCTGCGTGATGCGGAGGGAGAAAGTGAAAGGTCTCTGTCAAGAGGAGTCAAAGCACACCACTAATCTACTCCTTATTTTCAGCTAATCTGCTCTCCGCAAATGCAGGCGGCTCTGCGCTTCCCCACAACTCTGTTTTCTCTTCTGTTGTCTCTTATTACATATTTTCTTCTTCCTTCCTCTATAAAGACTGAGATGGTGATACAACCACACGTGTATACTCAAGCGCGCATACACACACACAACCACACACACACACATAGTTGAGAAAGTAGCTTATACAATATGAGTCAATACTGTGACTTGCTAAGGAAAGGCAATACGGACAAGTGAAAATCTGTCTTCTAATTGAATAATTTCAGATAGTACCTCCTCGTTTCACTTAATTTCAAAAAGTTTTCTACCTACTGAACAGAACCCTGTTATGTTATTGCATAGGAGGTAAGCTAAACACTGAGGAGTGTTCTGTGCCGCCCACCTTGGCTTAGACAAATCACCTCCCAGATTGCAGAGGAGGGTTTACCTCTGATGGATGGCTACACAAACATCTGACGAGAACATATTTGAAAACATTCATTCAAAATCTCCGTAAAGTGTTGCACTACCTACTCACAAGGGGGCCGATTCTGACTTAGGAAATTAACACCTTTCCTATGCACAACTTTCCTACGCACTTCTCAGTAGTTGGTATTCGGTGTGCGATGGGCTTTGCAGGTGTAGTTCCCTTGCGTGCTGAATACTGTACAGTATATGTAATTCAATCACCCACTTTCTGGCCAACACATTTTCTCTGTAGGATTTTCTTTCAATAGTACATTTATCTTAAGCCATCCCTTTAAATACGGTGTACCTTTAATTCGAATTTTGTTGACAGATTACATTGAGAGAATGTAACGGCTCTCCTCTTCGTCTGATGATGAGGAATAGGAATCATCGAACCAACACGCAGCGTCGTAAGTGTTCATAGTAAATTTAATGAAATAAACTGAACACTGAATGACAAAAAAACAACAGAGCGTGAACGACACGAAACAGTCCTGTATGGTGAAAAAACACAAAACAGGAAACAACTACCCACCAACACAGGTGGGAACAGGCTACCTAAGTATGGTTCTCAATCAGAGACAACAATTGACAGCTGCCTCTGATTGGGAACCATACCAGGCCTAACACATAGAAATACAACACACAGAACAAAACAGAATGACCACCCCAAGTCACGCCCTGACCAAACCAAAATAGAGACATAAAAAAGGAACTAAGGTCAGGACGTGACAGAGAACAGGTTAAGAAAATAGGGATCAATGAAAGAAATCCATCTAAATATATGCATATTCGTCTCCATTTCAGCACCAACTGGTAGATGTAAAAATACTCTGATTTTGTAGATGATTTAGGTACATTTTAGGGTTAGGAAAGTACTGTACTGAAAGACACTAAATATTGAACAATAGTCTTATAAATCTACCCTAATCATCAATAATCATGGAACTTTATGACAACGGTCCATTAGTCATGAACCGTGCTCCAAGTTTAACCTGCTATGTGTGGTCTGAGTTCCATAATGATTCAAATAGGCTACATGTACCAAATTATTGCACAACGTTAACCAAATGTGATCCACTACTGCTAGAGACCCTCAGGAACAATTTACACAGATGTGACAGAGGAAAGAAAGGTCAACGGAATGGAATGATGTAAAATTTAAGCTACGAACTAACACTAAAGTGACAGTTATAAATGTATGTAGGTATTACGGGCGGTGGCTCCCGTTAGTGACTAATATTTAGCATAATACAAATTGTTAAATAAAACGGAGAAAAGCCCGGGCGTATAATTAAAACATTCTAAAGCACATACATCAACCTGGCAGGTTCAGCCCTACAGAAGCCTGTTACTTGGGGCTCCAAATTTCATCCATGCAAATTGAGGGCACAGCTATTTATAGCCTACTTCACTGTGGAATAGGGGTCGTAATACATATCAAGTTGATAGGATTTTTAGTTTGCTTCCATATGAATGGTTCCACATTTGTCTCGAAGGATCAGAGGGAAGTTTATTTACAATCCTGTTCTCCAAACGGATTACTAATTTACCTAGCTCTAATCAATAGCTATTATCAATACATAAGTTACAGTGCATGGAGAATGCTGTTATTTCTATAGGAAAAAGAAAGTAGTTATTTTACCACTTGGCAGGTTTGCTCGATCTTAGTTATGGTTAGTCATGGTTATGAGGGGAATTAAGTCAAGGTCAGAATTCTGTTTATCTGTAAACACCTCCACCACAACTTCATTTCTTAGGTCTCCACCCGAACGATTAGCGGGTGAATCACGTGCTATTCTCACGCTTAAGTTCAAGGTCAGAATATGCATTTAGAGAAATGTGCATAAAAAGGGAATTGCGTTCCAATTTTGAACGCTTAGCTCAGGTTGGAATCAGCCCCAAGGTAATTAGGGGTTCACAGCAAAGCTGAGAAACGTATTGTTATTCTTAGATTTTATTTTTCCTTGACATGGTCAAGTAACTCATGCATAGATTAGTAAGTATTATTTCTAATTTGGCACACAGAAACTAAAGGCCATGAGTAACTTGGTCAAAAAGAATGGCAACGATAGGCCTATAGGTGGCGCTGTTATAAGCAGTCTCACTTAAATCCTCATATCTGCCACCCCGTTTGACATAGAGACTTTGTATGTAGGTTACTTTTCTCATGCTGAACAAATTTGCCTCAAGGACCCATTAAGTCTGTCAGGATAGATTTTCCTCTATCTTGGAAATTTTGGAAAACCTATGAATAACTTTTGAAAATGTCTTTTTTTTTCACCTTTATTTAACCAGGTAGGCAAGTTGAGAACAAGTTCTCATTTACAATTGCAACCTGGCCAAGATAAAGCAAAGCAGTTCGACAGATACAACAACACAGAGTTACACATGGAGTAAAACAAACATACAGTCAATAATACAGTATAAACAAGTCTATATACAATGTGAGCAAATTAGGTGAGAAGGGAGGTAAAGGCAAAAAAGTCCATGATGGCAAAGTAAATACAATATAGCAAGTAAAACACTGGAATGGTAGTTTTGCAATGGAAGAATGTGCAAAGTAGAAATAAAAATAATGGGGTGCAAAGGAGCAAAATAAATAAATAAATAAAATACAGTTGGGAAAGAGGTAGTTGTTTGGGCTAAATTATAGGTGGGCTATGTACAGGTGCAGTAATCTGTAAGATGCTCTGACAGTTGGTGCTTAAAGCTAGTGAGGGAGATAAGTGTTTCCAGTTTCAGAGATTTTTGTAGTTCGTTCCAGTCATTGGCAGCAGAGAACTGGAAGGAGAGGCGGCCAAAGAAAGAATTGGTTTTGGGGGTGACTAGAGAGATATACCTGCTGGAGCGTGTGCTACAGGTGGGAGATGCTATGGTGACCAGCGAGCTGAGATAAGGGGGGACTTTACCTAGCAGGGTCTTGTAGATGACATGGAGCCAGTGGGTTTGGCGACGAGTATGAAGCGAGGGCCAGCCAACGAGAGCGTACAGGTCGCAATGGTGGGTAGTATATGGGGCTTTGGTGACAAAACGGATTGCACTGTGATAGGCTGCATCCAATTTGTTGAGTAGGGTATTGGAGGCTATTTTGTAAATGACATCGCCAAAGTCGAGGATTGGTAGGATGGTCAGTTTTACAAGGGTATGTACCTCTCTGATTTGGTCCTGCCGTACATACCTACACGTACGCTACGGTCACAAGACGCAGGCCTCCTAATTGTCCCTAGAATTTCTAAGCAAACAGCTGGAGGCAGGGCTTTCTCCTATAGAGCTCCATTTTTATGGAACGGTCTGCCTACCCATGTCAGAGACGCAAACTCGGTCTCAACCTTTAAGATTCTTTAAGGATTCTCTGCCTCTAACCCTGTTACGGGGGCTGAGTCACTGGCTTGCTGGGGCTCTCTCATGCCGTCCCTGGGGGGGGGTGCGTCACCTGGGTGGGTTGATTCACTGTTGTGGTCAGCCTGTCTGGGTTGGCGCCCCCCCCTTGGGTTGTACCGTGGCGGAGATCTTTGTGGGCTATACTCGGCCTTGTCTCAGGATGGTAAGTTGGTGGTTGAAGATATCCCTCTAGTGGTGTGGGGGCTGTGCTTTGGCAAAGTGGGTGGGGTTATATCCTTCCTGTTTGGCCCTGTCCGGGGGTGTCCTCGGATGGGGCCACAGTGTCTCCTGACCCCTCCTGTCTCAGCCTCCAGTATTTATGCTGCAGTAGTTTATGTGTCGGGGGGCTAGGGTCAGTTTGTTATATCTGGAGTACTTCTCCTGTCCTATTCGGTGTCCTGTGAATCTAAGTGTGCGTTCTCTAATTCTCTCCTTCTCTCTTTCTTTCTCTCTCTCGGAGGACCTGAGCCCTAGGACCATGCCCCAGGACTACCTGACATGATGACTCCTTGCTGTCCCCAGTCCACCTGGCCATGCTGCTGCTCCAGTTTCAACTGTTCTGCCTTACTATTATTCAACCATGCTGGTCATTTATGAACATTTGAACATCTTGGCCACGTTCTGTTATAATCTCCACCCGGCACAGCCAGAAGAGGACTGGCCACCCCACATTTGCTCTCTCTAATTTCTCTTTCTTTCTCTCTCTCGGAGGACCTGAGCCCTAGGACCGTGCCCCAGGACTACCTGACATGATGGCTCCTTGCTGTCCCCAGTCCACCTGACTGTGCTGCTGCTCCAGTTTCAACTGTTCTGCCTTATTATTATTCGACCATGCTGGTCATTTATGAACATTTGAACATCTTGGTCATGTTCTGTTATAATCTCCACCCGGCACAGCCAGAAGAGGACTGGCCACCCCACATAGCCCGGTTCCTCTCTAGGTTTCTTCCTAGGTTTTGGCCTTTCTAGGGAGTTTTTCCTAGCCACCGTGCTTTTACACCTGCATTGTTTGCTGTTTGGGGTTTTAGGCTGGGTTTCTGTACAGCACTTTGAGATATCAGCTGATGTACGAAGGGCTATATAAATCAATTTGATTTGATTTTGATTTGATTTGATATGTTTGGCAGCATGAGTGAAGGATGCTTTGTTGCGAAATAGGAAGCCAGTTCTAGATTTAACTTTGGATTGGAGATGTTTGATATGGGTCTGGAAGGAGAGTTTACAGTCTAACCAGACACCTAAGTATTTGTAGTTGTCCACGTATTCTAAGTCAGAACCGTCCAGAGTAGTGATGTTGGACAGGCGGGTAGGTGCAGGTAGCGATCGGTTGAAGAGCATGCATTTAGTTTTACTTGTATTTAAGAGCAATTGGAGGCCACGGAAGGAGAGTTGTCGGTTAGGGTCGGTTATCTACACACAGAGCCTGAGTTCACCGCTGGGGCCGACAGATAAACAAAAAAAAGAAAAAGAACAAAAAGAATGGAGTACCGGGATTAATGGACAGGCATCAGCTATGTAGCCAAGTCATCATAGGGTCCAGGGGCCAACAATAGATAGGACAGGGAAGCCGCGGAGTAGTCTTTACTACGCTAGCATGCGGGGGACACAGCGTTTAAAGTTAGTAGCCCGGGGCTAGTAGAAGCATCTGCTCCGACGTCCGACGGAGGCCGGTTTTAGGCACAGAGGATGGAGTATTCGTCGGCAGACCTGTCGTGGTGGTGCGGCGGGGCACCGTGTTGACTAAGAATCCAAGCCAGATGGCGAAAAAGGTATTGTATTTGTAGAAATTTTGTTTTCTATCCGTGGGAAGTGCGCCTGGCTCACGGCTAACTGGTGTTAGCTTCGGGGCAGGGGCTTAGCCACTATAGCCACTCGGTAGCAGCGGTGATCCGGTGCAAAGGTCCAGAGCTTACGGCAAGGATCCGGTGGAGTAGTGTGTTCTAGCCGTGTTTGAGTGGAGTCCGGGTGAACAACTGAGTAGGCCGGAAGGTGGGCCTCAGGGATAGCTTCGGTACTGGGTAACTCGGTGGGTGCTAGCTAGCTGTGAAGATCAGGAGAATGGTCCAGGGATTACGGCAGGAATCCAGTGTTGTAGTGAAGAGACAGTCCATTACTGGTAGGCTGGCGAGTACTATCCAAGCTAAAAAAAAAGGGCAGGTACCTGTACAGAAGGTAAAGGCCGCTAGCAGTGGGTAACAATGACTAAATAGCTTGTAGCTAATTAGCTGGTTAGCTTCTGATGGCTAGGTGGTTCTTGCTACAATTAAAAATAATAGCGGTTCCATATCACATTGGGTGAGGCAGGTTACCGGAAGGTATAATTGAACTAAAATGGAGAAGAGATTGAAAATAAAATTGAAATATATACATTAAAGGCGAAAAAGTACAAAAGTACATGAGAGGACGAACAAAACACGTATGCACTGCTATGCCATCTTGGAATATTGTGAAGGAAGAAACCACATGGACAAAGTAATAAGCAAGTTAGGTCCAAACAACTGATTTTCACTAAGTCAAATTAATGTATTGTGTTAAGAGGTTTTATGATGCTTGTGTCTAAACCAAAGTAGATCATTTTAAGATTGTTCTATACATAAGTACGGGTCTCTATATGCTTCAATATGTGCATCCTTTGTGGGCTAATAGTCAAAATGTTTGCCTTGGGGTAAGTTGAGCCAATGATTGAACCAATTGAAATGTTTTCTTTCCAGGAGTAATGCAAGCCATTATCACTGGGCTATGAGGGACAAAATGGCAAGTGTTAATAAAAAGTACAGTGTTTGTTAGGTGTTAAGCCTGTGTTAAAAGATTCTTAAAATTACTAAAAGACAAAAAAAGCATTTGTGATTATGTTGACTTGTACTTGGGAATAAAGATAGACATGGTTTTCTAAAAGGTTGTGGTAATATTTCATTCAGTACAGAAATGTGTTGGCGGCTTAACTGACCCTGTCACATGGCCCAACTTACCCCACACCTGGGGTAAGTTGTGTCAGGAGACCACTTTTTTTGGAAATGCTATGTTTTTAAAACGGTAATGTTTACATGAATTATGATCATTTCGAGGGAAATACCACATCCTGAAATATATGTAGATATCTTTGTTAGAAAGAATACTATATTTCCCTGGACGGAATGATGGTGAATGTAAATGTCTCTCCTTACCCCAATCTCATTTACTCTGTCCTTCCTGACAACCTCCTGAATAACCATTCATGATTTTCCCCTCCATCATACGTGACCAGCAGTGATATCCATGCCTCTTCGGACCTGACCTCTCATAACTATTTCTCCACACTCACCTCCATATCTTTACCTATCGCTAACCAGAGTTTCTCAGCATCTCTCCATCTCACTCTTCCCTTCGTACCTTTCCCCTTCTCTTCATCTCCTTCTCGCTTTCTCTTTCTCCATATCTCTCTCTCTCCGTTCTTGGCTCTTTCCTTCTCCAACTCTCTCACCCATCCCTCCCTCTCCCATTCTTTCTCCCTTCCCTGTTCTTCCTACTCTCTACCCCCTCATTCCATCTCTCTCTCTGCCCCCCTTGGCTCGTATTCATGCATTTAGTTTCTCCGCTGTTAATTTGCCTGAGAATGCATTAGCTGTAATGAAGGCTGAGGGCCGAGGGAATCCTCCAGGGTTCCATTAATCATCCCCCCTCAGACAGGCAACCTTGATTACAAGTGGCAAGAAATTCATTAGAGCCAGGCCTCTGACAACTCTTATCTCCGCCACTAGATCTGACTCATTAGGCAGCCAAATTAAAGCTATGATGGCCCTGATGAAACTCAGCGCTTGTTTATCTTGTGCGATTTGATGCATCTGCCCATACATCACGCTTGGAGATGGAGAGGGGGATGTCCTGCATGCAGACTCTCCCGGGAAGTCAGGGCTTTCGTCTGGGCACGGGTATGGGATGGAATGTCCTGGCTCTCTATGTGCGGCTATCTAGGAAAATATAGGCACAGATTTCATACATACATAATAATAATAATATAATAATAATAATAATAATAATAATATATAATAATATATAATAATAATAATAATATATGCCATTTAGCAGACGCTTTTATCCAAAGCGACTTACAGTCATGCGTGCATACATTCTACGTATGGGTGGTCCAGGGGATCGAACCCACTACCCTGGCGTTACAAGCGCCATGCTCTACCAACTGAGCTACAGAAGGACCACCTACATTTCATGCAGACCCTCCCAAGAGGTCAGAAAGGCCTCGGGTCCGTGTATAATACTGTCTCTACACTCACTGTGAGGGATGGGAGGGTCTCTCTGTCTTGCCACGCAGCTCTCTAGCAAGGAAAGTATCTTAACTAAATTTAGATCTCAAGAAAATGTATAATGTGTCTCAGTTAGGGGGCTGTGTTTAGGCATAAGTACTATGGCATCAATGTAAAAAATAATTGTATTATACTCAGTACAATACCACAATGAATGGTGTAAGCAATTTGGCTATGTTCTCCTTATTTATTCTCATGGAAAATTACAGTTTCTCTTGCAACAACTGCAGTATTTCAGCTGGGAATATGTCATTGTACTTTAATTGTGTATAAATTCACCTAGTCTGAAATAGCCATAACACTCTGGTACTAAGTAATCTACTTGACATCCAGCATTCGTCAGCTCTCTTAAGACCATAATAAAACCTCCATCACTTGCTCCCGACAACATTAATCCTTATATCACCATCCCAGTGTCACAATCTTGATGCATGAAGTGGACAATAACAAATGACTTCACATTGTCATGGTTGGTCAGATGGCAATGCTACTCATGCCCTCCGTTAGCCAAGTTATGCAGTTGGGCTTTTGATACAAATTTCATTGCCAAAACCAACAGCAGGCTTAAGCTGTGCATTTACTTTACCTTAGCCTTATAGTTTGATATAGGCTATGGTTCTCAGATACTGTATTATATCACTTCAATCATTGAAGTTCAACGGCAGCTTAAAATCTAGATTGTTATTTCCTAAAAGGACATAAGGAAGATATTAACTTTCCCCCCATGGCTTTTGTGGCCCATGTCAACAGTTGCACCACTTGTTACTCGGTTAATATTTAATAAAAACAATATTTAGTTTATAAGTCAAGATATGTCTCAAGTTCAGTTTATTATATATTCTTCATGGACATGTGGAGACCTCCCAGCTAGCACCTTTGGTTTCCCATTGGTTCTGGGAATGAAGCCATAAGTTTCCTGACCTGTAAAACTGAACTTTTTTTTTTAACTGTCCTGAGAACTAAAGTGAAGATTTTGCCTGTTCTGGGAAGTACATGTTTTGGTTGCGGCGAGGTTCTGAGAATATTTTAGTATGGTTACCTTAAAGTTTTCCTGGGTTTTATTGACTTTCTGAGAATATTTTAGTATGGTTACCTTAAAGTTTTCCTGGGTTTTATTGACTTTCTGAGAATGGAAATTATAGGTTATTTGAATGTAATTAAATAACGTTCTGAGAAAATGTTTCAATAAGAATTTTGGGTGTAGCGGTCTAATGCACTGCATCTCAGCGCAAGAGGTGTCACTGCAGTCCCTGGTTCAAATCCAGGCTACATCACATCTGGCTGTGATTGGAAGTCCCATAGGGCGGCGCACAATTGGCCCAGCGTCGTCTGGGTTTGGCTGGGGTAGGCTGTCATTGTAAATAAGAATTTGTTCTTAACTGTCTTGCCTAGTTAAATAAAAGGTTAAAACTGTTTATAACTTCATGCACAGATAGGACACATGGATATTCATTTGCTTGGGCATTAATCATGCAAACATGTTTCATTTTTATTGTGGCATGGCATCAGTGAGATTTAAACCTATGATATTCTGTTCTCTATCCAATGAATTAGTCCACTGCAGCTCCAGAATGAAGATAGCAGGATGCAGCTATTTTTTTTAAACTCATACAAAGCTGTACAATTTTGTCTATTCAAAACAGACCCCATTTCAAAGGGTACAAGCACTCATTAAAATCACACTTAACAAGATAGACGATAGCGAGAGTTTTGTTGACGCTGAGAACGGAATATATATGTTCTTTTAACGTTTTTTGAACTGTACGAATGTTTTCTTGTGGGTTTCTACGGAAAGTTTTATTCATGTTCTGAGAACATAACTTTAAATAGAACCATGAGGAAACTTGAAGAAAACGTTATGCTGAAGTACTGACGTTCCCACAGAAGAACGTTGTTTCTTAATGTTCTCTGAACGTTCTAAGACATGACTTTAAATACAACCATGAGGAAACCTGTAGGAAACGTTATACTTAAGTACTAAAATTCCCACCTGAGAAACATGGTTTTGCGCAAGCTGGGTATCCTGCGCCATTCCCAGAAATTTGTGGGGAGGTTGCATGCAAAATAACCATAGGACACCATGCTCTCACCTAGCTCTAAAACACATATGGTTCTCAGAACCTTATGTGCTAACTGGGCTATCTCTTTCTTCCATTTTGAGCAATGTGTTGGTTCAGAACTGCTGCGAGCTGATTAATTAAGCTACAGTAATATATTATAATATAGCTACAGGATCATAAGAGCCCAATTTGGGAACAGTTCAAAGAGACCTATCGTGTCCAAACTCACATCCGGATACTAAGGCCAGCAGAGCTTGATATTTTGTACAGCCTACCCCGCAGGTGCCCCCTCCCCTTTAGAAATTTGGCAACCACACTTTAGATGGACCATAGACTCAAGCATTAAATTGCCATGTAAAAACTCCTCTGGGTTGAGAGAGAGAAAACTAGAAAAGGAGGATGAAGGATATCTGCAGAATTGGGTGAGCCTACCCAGCTAGCATATAACGTTCTGAGAACCATATGTTTCTTAGAGCTGGGTGTGAGTATGGTTGTCCTATGGCTATTGTGCATTAAACCTTTCCACAACTTTATGGGAATGGTGCAGGATATCCAGCTAGCACATAATGTTCTGAGAGCCATAAGTTTCTTAGGTGGGGATTTCAGTACTTCAGCACAACGTTTCCTACAGATTTCCTCATGGCTCTATTTCAAGTTGTGTTCTCAGAATGTTCTGAGAACATTAAGAAACAACGTTCTTCTGTTGGAATTTCTGTAAATCTGCATACGTTTTCTGCAGGTTTCCTGATGGTTCTATTTAAAGGCATGTTCTAAGAATATTCAGAGAATGTTAAGAAACAGATAACACAACAGCAGTAGGTTTGATTACCAACAACAACATTGTTGTGAAAAAGGCGCAACAGAGTCTCTTCAACCTCAGGAGGATGAAGAAATGTGGCTGTCACCTAAAACCCTCAAAAACTTTTATAGACGCACAATTGAGAGCATCCTGTCAGGCTGCATCACCGCCTGGTAGGGCAACTGCACCGCCCATAACCACAGGGCTCTCCAGAGGGTGGTGCGGTCTGCACAACACATCACCTGGGGCAAACTACCTGCCCTCCAGGACACCTACAGCAGCCGATGTCACAGGAAGGCCAAAAAGATCATCAAGGACAACAACCACCCAAGAAACTGCCTGTTCAGCCCGCTACCATCCAGAAGGCGAGGTCAGTACAGGTGCATCAAAGCTGGGACCGAGAGACTGATAAATAGCTTCTATCTCAAGGCCATCAGACTGTTAAACAGCCCTCACTAACACAGTGAGGCTGCTGCCTACATACAGACTTGAAATCATTGGCCACTTTAATAAATGGATCACTAGTCACTTTAATAATGCCAATTTAATAATGTTTACATACAGTGGGGAGAACAAGTATTTGATACACTGCCGATTTTGCAGGTTTTCCTACTTACAAAGCATGTTCAGGTCTGTAATTTTTATCATAGGTACACTTCAACTGTGAGAGATGGAATCTAAAACAAAAATTCATGAAATTACATTGTATGATTTTTAAGTAATTAATTAGCATTTAATTACATGACGTAAGTATTTGATACATCAGAAAAGCAGAACTTAGTATTTGGTACAGAAACCTGTTTGCAAGTACAGAGATCATACGTTTCCTGTAGTTCTTGACCAGGTTTGCACACACTGCAGCAGGGATTTTGGCCCAATCCTCCATAGAGACCTTCTCCAGATCCTTCACATTTCGGGGCTGTCGCTGGGCAATACGTACTTTCAGCTCCCTCCAAATATTTTCTATTGGGTTCAGGTCTGGAGCCTGGCTAGGCCACTCCAGGACTTTGAGATGCTTCTTACGGAGCCACTCCTTAGTTGTCCTGGCTGTGTGTTTCGGGTCGTTGTCATGCTGGAAGACCCAGCCACGACCCATCTTCAATGATCTTACTGAGGGAAGGAGGTTGTTGGCCAAGATCTCGCGATACATGGCCCCATCCATCCTCCCCTCAATACGGTGCAGTCATCCTGTCCCCTTTGCAGAAAAGCATCCCAAAGAATGATGTTTCCACCTCCATGCTTCACAGTTGGGATGGTGTTCTTGGGGTTGTACTCATCCTTCTTCTTCCTCCAAACACGGCGAGTGGAGTTTAGACCAAAAAGCTCTATTTTGTCTCATCAGACCACATGACCTTCTCCCAATCCTCTTCTGGATCATCCAAATGGTCATTGGCAAACTTCAGACGGGCCTGGACATGCGCTGGCTTGAGCAGGGGGACCTTGCGTGCGCTGCAGGATTTTAATCCATGACGGCGTAGTGTGTTACTAATGGTTTTCTTTGAGACTGTGGTCCCAGCTCTCTTCAGGTCATTGACCAGGTCCTGCCGTGTAGTTCTGGGCTGATCTCTCACCTTCCTCATGATCATTGATGCCCCACGAGGTGAGATCTTGCATGGAGGCCCAGACCGAGGGTGATTGACCGTCATCTTGAACTTCTTCCATTTTCTTATAATTGCGCCAACAGTTGTTGCCTTCTCACCAAGCTGTTTGCCTATTGTTCTGTAGCCCATCCCAGCCTTGTGCAGGTCTACAATTTTATCCCTGATGTCCTTACACCGCTCTCTGGTCTTGGCCATTGTGTAGAGGTTGGAGTCTGTTTGATTGAGTGTGTGGACAGGTGTCTTTTATACAGGTAACGAGTTCAAACAGGTGCAGTTAATACAGGTAATGAGTGGAGAACACGAGGGCTTCTTAAAGAAAAACTAACAGGTCTGTGAGAGCCGGAATTCTTACTGGTTGGTAGGTGTTCAAATACTTACGTCATGCAATAAAATGCAAATGAATTACATAAAAATCAAACAATGTGATTTTCTGGATTTTTGTTTTAGATTCCGTCTCTCACACTTGAAGTGTACCTATGATAAAAATTACAGACCTCTACATGCTTTGTAAGTAGGAAAACCTGCAAAATCGGCAGTGTATCAAATACTTGTTCCCCCCACTGTATATTGCTTTACTCATCGCATATGTATTTACTGTATTTTATACCATCTACGACCTCTTGCCTATGCTGCTCGTCATTGCCCATCCATATACAATGGGGCAAAAAAGTATTTAGTCAGCCACCAATTGTGCAAGTTCTCCCACTTAAAAATATGAGAGAGGCCTGTAATTTTCCTCATAGGTACAGACAAAATGAGAAAAAAATCCAGAAAATCAGATTGTAGGATTTTTTATGAATTTATTTGCAAATTATGGTGGAAATAAGTATTTGGTCACCTACAAACAAGCAACATTTCTGGCTCTCACAGACCTGTAACTTCTTCTTTAAGAGGCTCCTCTGTCCTCCACTCGGTAACTGTATTAATGGCACCTGTTTGAACTTGTTATCAGTATAAAAGACACCTGTCCACAACCTCAAACAGTCACACTCCAAACTCCACTATGGCCAAGACCAAAGAGCTGTCAAAGGACACCAGAAACAAAATTGTAGACCTGCACCAGGCTGGGAAGACTGAATCTGCAATAGGTAAGCAGCTTGGTTTGAAGAAATCAACTGTGGGAGCAATTATTAGGAAATGGAAGACATACAAGACCACTGATAATCTCCCTCGATCTGGGGCTCCATGCAAGATCTCACCCCTTGGGGTCAAAATGATCACAAGAACGGTGACAAAAATCCCAGAACCACACGGGGGGACCTAGTGAATGACCTACAGAGAGCTGGGTCCAAAGTAACAAAGCCTATCATCAGTAACACACTACGCCGCCAGGAACTCAAATCCTGCAGTGCCAGACGTGTCCCCCTGCTTAAGCCAGTACATGTCCAGGCCCGTCTGAAGTTTGCTAGAGAGCATTTGGATGATCCAGAAGAAGATTGGGAGAATGTCATATGGTCAGATGAAACCAAAATATAACTTTTTGGTAAAAACTCAACTTGTCGTGTTTGGAGGACAAAGAATGCTGAGTTGCATCCAAAGAACACCATACCTACTGTGAAGCATGGGGGTGGAAACATCATGCTTTGGGGCTGTTTTTCTGCAAAGCGACCAGGACGACTGATCCGTGTAAAGGAAAGAATGAATGGGGCCATGTATCGTGAGATTTAGAGTGAAAACCTCCTTCCATCAGCAAGGGCATTGAAGATGAAATGTGGCTGGGTCTTTCAGCATGACAATGATCCCAAACACACCGCCCGGGCAACGAAGGAGTGGCTTTGTAAGAAGCATTTCAAGGACCTGGAGTGGCCTAGCCAGTCTCCAGATCTCAACCCCATAGAAAATCTTTGGAGGAAGTTGAAAGTCCGTGTTGCCCAGCAACAGCTCCAAAACATCACTGCTCTAGAAAAGATCTGCTTGGAGGAATGAACCAAAATACCAGCAACAGTGTGTGAAAACCTTGTGAAGACTTACAGAAAACGTTTGACCTCTGTCAAGTATTAAGAAAAACTTTTGTTATTGACCAAATACTTATTTTCCACCATAATTTGCAAATAAATTCATTACAAATCCTACAATGTGATTTTCTGGATTTTTTTGTTGTCATTTTGTCTGTCATAGATGAAGTGTACCTATGATGAAAATTACAGGCCTCTCTCATCTTTTTAAGTGGGAGAACTTGCACAATTGGTGTCTGACTAAATACTTTTTTGCCCTACTGTATTTATATGAATATATTGTTATTCCTTTACTTAGATGTGTGTATATTAGGTAGTTGTTGTGGAATTGTTAGATTACTTGTTAGATATTGCTGCACTGTCGGAACTAGAAGCACAAGCATTTCGCTACACTTGCAATAACATCTGCTAACCATGTGTATGTGACCAATACAATTTGATTTGATTCGATTTGAACAATGTTCTTCTGTGGGAATTTAAGTACTTCAGCATAACACTTTCTTCAGGTTTCCTCATGGATCTATGTTCTCAGAACATTAAGAAAACTTTCCATAAAAACCACAAGAAAATATTAGTAACGTTTAAATAACTTTCAAATAATGTTATTTAAAAACATATACATTGCTTTCTCAGCGGCAACAAAACTCTACCTTGTTAAGTGTGCCCAGGTGTGTTGGCCATGCCCACTAATTGGCCACACCTGATGTTAATGAGTGCTTGCTTCTTTTTTTTTTTACATGGGGTCTGTTTGAATAGACTAACATCAACAGCTTTGTATGAATTAAAAACACATGGTATGCTAGCTCCATCCTGGTGTCGCAGTGGACTAATTAAACAAATAGAACAAACGATCATATGTTGGATTCTCACTGATGCCATATCACAATAAAAAATGTGTTTGCATGATTAATGCCCAAGCAAATGAATGTCCATGTGTCCACTCTGTGCTTGGAGTTCAACACAGTTAATTAAGCGAGCAGTGTTATTAAAAGTCCTATTGAAACATGTCCTCAGAACGTTAATTCATTACTTTCAAATAACCTAGATTTTCTGTTCTCAGAACGTTAATAAGACCTCCCAGGAAAACTTTCAGGGAACCATAGTCAAACGTTCTCAGAACTCCCTGCAAACTAAAAATATACCTTCCTAGAACAGGCAAAATGTTCACTTCCATTCTTAGAATGATTAATAAATGTTCAGTTTTACTGGTCAGGATAATTATGGCTCCGTTTCCAGACCCAAGGGGAAACCAAAAACGTCCCACAACTTCCAAGGAACCAAATGTGCTAGCTGGATACACATCCAGGTAGTACATTTTAACAATACACCTATAGGGTTTTGCTTTAGTGTCCTTAAGTGGCACATAACATTTCAAGGAGTGATATGACAGAGTAAATTATATTTTTGTCATATGATGATGCATGATGTGACGTCCACTTTGTTTGAATAGTGTCGGAATAGGCTTAGCTCACTGTAACGTCTTGGGTGTGTCCATGCATCCCCACGCTAAATCTGTTCTGTTCCCTCAATTAGCAGCTAAGCACTAGAACACACACCAAACATTCTGGCGTCATTCGAGGTCGGGACTCTAAAATCATTCAACCTCGACCCACAACTGTCAGCTCTGGCATTGTCTATTTGAAGTCGGAAATTAATTAGTCAAAGCAATTGTTTTTAATTTACAATAGGCTAATATTGTATTATATTTCGTTTAAATATTATCATATTATCTCTTCACTTATTTCCGCTATACCTAATCTGTATTGTCATGATTTAGTTGACTTCAACATGACAGCATAATGCAAAAGCAGGTGTCGCTAATTAGCTTAATTTATTGACTCAAATATCGCGCTTGATAATTTCGTGGACCTGTGTGGGATCAGTTATTCGAACAGGGAGTAGGTCTACCTGAGATAACATCTTCTGAGATAAGATCTGGGGGAAAATATTTTATAACGTTTTCAGCACGTGTAGTAACCGACACAAGCCTATATATAGCCTAAAATAAATTGGTTTTACAGGTGCACCAGTAACAAATATTTGCTAGCTTTTTTCACGTTCTATTTGTGATTTTTATGACTTGTTCTTAGGTTTGAAATGGATGGAAATGGATCTATACTTGAATACAAAATGAATTACATACACATCAAAATACGTTTAACATGAATCTGTAGCGATCAAATGAAGTTG